>NC_086156.1:104641695-104851695 GCF_035149785.1 Candoia aspera
TTTCCCCATCCTATTGCTTCTGACCATAAAGTTTTCCTCATCTTCAGCAGAATTTAGTAACCTGTCCAGAAGGCTAAGGAGCAATGTCAGCAACCACCAGCCCACCAATGAATCTTGGGGCAATTGAGTTTCTGGTTATGCTGAATCACCCAAGGAACCAACAGATGAAGAAAGCAGTATAACAGTAGAAAAGGAACAGAAATGTTTTCTGTGGGCAGAATTTGAATGATGGTAAAGAGATAAACACACATTGGAAATTGTTTTAATAATGCATTAGGCTCAAAATCTAAATGTTTAACCATTCAACCACCTTTCAAAGGGAGAAGGATGATGCTTGACTTCAGAGGGACAGCTGTGTTAGGCTGTGGAAGCAAAAGAGCAATGAAGAAGCATGAGACACCATAAAAAATTGTGTTGCACCTTGTTGGAGTATGTTCAGTTGATCTCATTTCCTGGTGACTATATGAATACAACAAAACAGGTTTTCTGGCAATGATGGTTTGACCCTGACTTTGCCCAGGATGGATGGATGCATGGACAGACAGATATACAGATAGAGAAACATATTTTACTTTTCAGCCTAGCCTACAACCAAGTAGTTTCTGGCGGTCTCCCATCAAAGTATAACCAGCCTTGTTTTAGCCTTGTTTAGCCTTTTTGAGATCAGCCAAGGTATACTATTCTAAGAAATTATATATCTGATATTATACAGCATATATATGCCATATTCCCAGTGATGTGGACAGAGTTCCAGAAAAGTTTATGTGACAATTTATTTATTCATTTATTTATTCATTCATTCATTCAATTTATATAGCCGCCCATCTCAAACCAGTGAATCTGGGTGGTGAATGAAGTGCCAGAGCCTATTTCTTTTTGAATTCATGATGTTTCAATCTCCCTGAAACCCTCATGCATTCTTTCTGCTGCTAGAAGCTATTTTTAATTCCCATAATGTTATTTTGCATGGCACTGCATTTACAAACAGTCCTTGAACGTGCAGCCATCGCAGTATTGCTGCAGTCCCATGATTGTGATTTGGGTGCTTGGCAACTGGCACGCATTTACAATGGTTGTAGCGTCCTGTGGTCACATGATCGCCATTTGCGACCTTCACAGCTGGCTTCTGACAAGCAATGTCAATGGGGAAGCTGGCAGGAAGTCACAAGTAGTGGTCACATGATGCTGCACTTAACAACCGCAGGTGATTTATTTAATGACCACAGCCAGAACTGACATCGTAAACCAAGGAGAAGTTGCTGGGTGGCTAGAACCTTCTTACAACATTTTTGGGGTTTCTATTCTAAATGTACATTAGAAAGTGCCTTTTTCCTTGACAATTACTTCCTTTTTTTTTCTTTTTGTGTGTGTTTCTCTTCTGTACCATCTCCCCTCCCTATACCAGAGAACACATTTATATAGCAGGATGTGGAAAGATTCCAAGGACAACTGAGACTTTCACTTGAGCTTGGAGAATCTACCCCATTGTCAAGAGTGGATCTGGGTGTGAGAAACGTGGCTCAGGAAAAGTCCCTCACTGAATAAATTTGACAAAGTCTTAAGAAGCAGCAAAAAGGTTTTATTAACGTTCTTGCAAGGATGGGTGCCCAGCCAAGATAGGCACACCCCTTCACACAAAGTATGCAGTTTTATTCCCTACCCCTGGACGGTGAAATCCCTCCTCCTGTTCCCTATTGGATAGGTACTTAGGAGTTCACAGCCTATCTGAGACGCCTTAGATTTTGCAGGAAGTCCTGCCTTTGTTTATATCTCCCATTCCTCACTTTTTACCTCCCCCAGTCTCCTATGTATTCATTTCCTTATAAGGCAGCTAGCCCCCTTGGAGTAAGTAGGTCAGGGTCTTGTCTGACCACAAAGTTCACTAGAACTGGTTTTGAGCATATTTTCAGCATTGGTTAGACAGCTTATTTCCTTTATACCTGCCCTTATGGAGATACAGTCTCCTGTTTCCCCTAACCACATATCCCACATCCTCAATATACTGACAAGCAAGCCTAGCTACTAGAAAGCCAGCTTCAGTTGGCAAGTTACTGAAAAGCAAGTTCTTTTCTATTGTAGAAATAACTTTTTGCAAAAACAACGTCGCTATCCCCCTTTCTCACATGGGTAAGTTAAGAAAAGTGGAGGACTCTCCTCTTGGTAAGTATACTGAGGTGTATGAATGTATTATGGAATAAACAAGCCAAGGAACCAGCAAAGCATCTTTCTTAGCCTCACTGTGGGAATGTTATTCTAACTTTCCAAACAGGCAATTCTGTATGTTAGGAAAAATAGGTTCAAAATATATAACAATTTTAGAAGAAATTTTAGGTACATACCACTATGATTATAATTTTCAGGCCTAGCTTCCTATTAATCACTGGAGCTTATTTTATTTTATTTATTTTATTTTATTTTATTTTATTTTATTTTATTTTATTTTATTTTATTTTATTTTATTTTATTTTATTTTATTTTATTTTATTTTATTTTATTTTAAGCCAGATCTGCTGATTGGTTCTGTTCTGTGGGAAAATCAAGTTAGAGACTGCAAAGGGAAGAACTTCCTCTAGAATAGAGATCGGGGTTGGCCATGGGAGCAGGTCAAAACAGTCAAGATGGCAGCTGTAACAATGTAATCAAAGCCACTCCTTTTTAAGTGTGTCCTTTATGTCTCCAGTTTTTAAGTCTGCCATGCACAGAGCAGACAGAAAAAAGGGGGTTCAATTGTGTAGCCTTCTTATTGACTTTTTGAGCCCCCATGGACATATCTGGCATCTAGTGCCTTTGAAAAGTGGCCACCAAATTGCCATTTTAATGTGAATGAGAATACCATGAGAAAGACAGAAAGGATTCCCTCAATCTCTCCCCACACTGTCCACACCAGGAGTGATTTTTATAATATATCCCAATATTTCTCTTGCCCACTTTCACTCTTAGCTAAAAAGCCTCAAACTCTTTAGACTTTCCCCGTAGGGAAACTGCTCTAGTCCATTAATTATTTTTAACCTTTATTCTCCACCTTTACTAATCAATTGTATTGATCAAATAAAATACATGTTTGTAGTTCTTATGTCTCTTTCTAGGGGATAAAATTAAAATTTTCTTCAACTGAGCTTGAATTCTATTAACTACACAGACATATTCACATGGTTTTATTGGCAGCAATAGAGAAGTGGCTTGCCATTGTCTTCTTCCAGGAGAGAGACGGAGGGAGGGAGGGATGATAGATTCTTACATTCAAATACTAACCAGATCTGCTGACCCTGCTTAGTATCCAAGTCCAAATTTGGTTCAGGGTTGAACTGTGGAGTTCTTGGTGGTCTTTGAGCTTGGTTGTTTGCTGGCTGAATTTTCATTACCCAACTAAGTTACCTAACTGGGTAATAAACATAGGCCAGCAAACAACCAAGCTCAAAGACCACCAAGAACTCCACAATCCAAATATTACCAGTGATGAACAAACCAGCAATCAGATACTATTGAATACTGACAGCTGTATATAATCTAGAAGTCAATTTTAGTATGAGAATAATTGAAGTTGACTCCTACAATATTTGCACAAAAGTAACCAATGGAGACAACTTCGTTTTACTTCCCATCTCTTCCAAATACAGTAGTGCCCCAGGTAGTCTATCTTTTCTCCTTTTTTCAGGTGTCCTTTTTGCCCAGCAAACATGAGAATGCCTTTTAAAGGATTTGAGTTTGTACTCTTCTTAGTTCTGGCTGTTGTGCTGTTACCAGGCACCTTTGCCCCCTCTTATTATGACTTCCTGAGACAGCACTACGATAATCCAAACAGCAGCGTTGGAAACTGCTACTGTGATACCATGATGCAAAGACGGGGGATGACCTGGCCAAACTGCAAGGCGAAAAATTCCTTCATCCATGGCACCAAGAGGAACATCAATAATGTGTACCATTCTGGGGGTCAGCCTTATGGTAATGGGCTCCGGCATAGCCGTAGACAATTTTCGGTCACCACCTGCACATATAGAGGGGGCTCCAACCGCCCACCTTGTAGGTACTCTGAGAACACCTCACAAAGGTTCATTGTTGTACATTATGCAGATGGAAGGCCTGTGCACTTTGATGAAGGTTAGATCTGAACTGCTATTTGAAGCAGCCCACTCGAAAGGCTCTTTAGGACACCCCTTGCTTTCCCACTGAATATGTTTTCCCCAGTCATTATTGTTTTGTGCAAATTTTCAGCTATTTTTTCCTTCTGCATTTGTTGAAATTTCCTGCAATTTTCTTAAACTAAAAAAAAAACCCACAACCACATGAAATCCATCCTTTAAGCTTGCAATGTATATCCTGCCAACTGCTACTCAATGTACTGTATAAATTAGAAGAAAAGACATTGCATAAGATTTTACTGGTGCGCTGTTTTATTTCATAAATATTGCTTTAACTAAGGAAATGAAGGGATGAGCACTGAACTGATGAAGTTTTCTCCTACCTTATCCACCTCTATGCATTTAACTACAAACAGAGTTGCTATCTAAACAGCATCAATTTCCCTAAAAATTCATCCCATGGAAGTATTTACCACAGGGAGGCATTGTGAGTGAATGCTGTAACTGCTGCTACCTAAAGCTTTAAATGAAATTTAAAGGCAGAAAAAAAGTTCCATAGAGTTTTTTTAAAAAAACAAAAAGACATTTCTTTCCTTTCCCAAATGAATGGTGCAAAGCTTTGACTTTGAAATTTGATCTAAAGGCAGCTCAGTTTAATCTACAAATTAAAGCATCAGTTCCATTTGAATCATCTAGTTGAATCAGATGCCTCTTAATTCCATTCAGACCAGGGGTTCTTAACTTTTTTTTGTGCCATGATCCCTTTGAGGGTCTGGTGAAAACTATGGGCCACTACTGGGAAACCTATGGACTTTTTTCACAAAAAATGGATTGAATGAATGAATAAAGAAAATGCACAGCTATAGACTGCATTGCTAAGGAAATCAATTATGCTCAAATACAGTTATTAAAATATTAAAGCAGAATTCAGATGATGAATAATAAATGAAATGTATTGATGTTAACAAACTTGGCGGGGGGACACATCTAGTTGCCAAAAATTACTTGGTTGCCTATTCCATATTGAATGAAAAGCCAAATATCAGTTAGAAATTAGGGAAATTATTTTCCCATCCAAGTCCATGAACCCCCCAAAATCTACCCACAGAACCTCCCCAAGGGGTCCATGGACCCCAGGTTAGGAACCCCTGGTTTAGATTGATTCAGAGGCAGCTTTTTACATGGCATAAATGCATTCTCATTATATTCTCCTGGTTCAAATCCTTTGATGAGATTCAAAATCTTGCATCAGATTGGACTGAATCTTGCTGGCACAGATGTTTAGGATATTTTTTGCCTTTTGGAACTGATAACACAGTGTTCATTTAAATATCTTTCGGTCTATGGCTCTGTCGATCTACCTACCATCTAGTATTGTTCCATGTGCGGAGTTGATCTTTATATATCTCTGTTTTTCATGTAAGCAGGTCTGACCATCCAGGCGTTCAGATGAGTTTCAGTTTTCAGCAATCATGTATTCCATACAATGATGGTTCTTCCGAAGTTGAGGGAGAAGAAACTCCCTCAGTAGGCCAATGACTACATGGTCCAATACTCTGGGTCCCACATTGGCCAGCAGGATGCCTTTGGGAAGTTCACAAGTCTGGACTGGGATATCAGAGTCCCCTTCCTCTGTCAGTGCCCAGCCTGATAGCTGTGATTCAGGAGGTGATCAATAGCCATCAATATCAGTGCCCACTGATAGCCTGATCCTCCATGGACCTGTACAGTCCTCTTTACCACCACAACAATTGCTGGTAGGGAGGAGAAAATCTTCTTGTATTCCACATTATCTATGCCATACCACTATTGTGTCCTCCTTTGTCCTCCTTTATTCCAAGCTTAAAAGCCCCAATAACTATAGTCTCCTTGTAGGGGAGCTATTACTGTCCCAATGATTGATTCTTTTTTGCACCTTTTGTTGCACAATAATGATAGGTACCAGAACTGTACATATCATTGCAAGTCTCATATATAGATTTTTATAAAGGCATTAATGATATGGTATGGTATGGTATGGCATGACGGGGTGAGCTCCCGTTGCTAGTCCCAGCTCCTGCCAACCTAGCAGTTCAAAAACATGCAAATGTGAGTAGATTAATAGGTACTGCTTCGGCAGGCAGGTAACAGCGTTCCGTGTAGTCATGCTGGCCACATGACCACGGAAGTGTCTACGGACAAACGCCGGCTCTTCGGCTTTGAAACGGAGATGAGCACCGCCCCCTAGAGTCGGACACAACTGGACTTAATGTCAAGGGAAACCTTTACCTTTACCTATGGTATGGTACAGTACGGTATGGTATGGTATGTATGCTATGGTATGATATTCCAAGAATGGAATCTGCCTTTTTTATGGCAACTATACATAAAGTTGAAATTTTCACTAAGCTGTCTGCTATGACTTCAAGGTCATTCACTGCCAGCTCAGATCCCATTAATATATAGGTGGAGGTGGTTCCCTTAGACTGCAAAGATATCAAATAAAGAAGGGTTAAAGCGCATAAAACCAGACATGTCACTAGAAGGAAAAATAACAAAACTTATATTTAGTTACTTTGGTCATGTCATGAGATCAACATCATTGGAGGAAGTCGTTATGCTTGGAACGGTCAGTGGCAAAAGTCGATGAGGATGCCAAAGAATGAGCTGGTTGGATGTAACCAGAGCAGACACAGTCCAAAAAACAAAGCAACTGAAAGAGGCTGTACAAGACCGGAAATCATGGAGAGAGCTGGCTTATGGAATCTCCAAGGGCCAGATACAACTGAATGGATAATTCAATTCGATTTGAAGGTGGTTTTAGGGCAACATACCATGCCTACCCTACAGTTCATATCTTTAATGTGGTTTGAAGAGCCTTCTCTTCCTTATTTTTGAAAAACAATAACAAAAAAATAGGGCAATGAAATTTCATGGGCCTTTTGAGGGGTGGGATTGGATGTTAAATCTCATAAAGCTTTTGTTTGGGTCAAAATTCTGGGGGGGGGGAAATGCAAAAATATTGCGTGTGCAGATGATGGATTGAAGATAACCTTACTTAGTGAGTGACTTAACTCTGCTTTTTAATTCTAGATTTCAATCAAGCCAATGGTTTTCATCATAATCTATAAATGAATATGGTTCAGACAACTTCCTAACAAAGACAAAATACCCAGCGTGATTCCACAGTGTTTCATTATTTGCTTCCAACCCTCTTGATACATCTAGAGAAATATTTGATCTATAAAACTATCCAGCTTAATCTCCCCAGCCCATAACTATCTCCTCTACTTTGTATCTCATGAGACAAGCTTTTCCTCACTTGTTAGTCTTTAATATTTTCTAACATCTTGTTTGGTAGAATGGAAGCTGTATAGCAGCATTTCTGGGACTTGGGGAGAGGGCAAAAAAATCAGGATGGCAGCCATTACCATGCAATCAAAGTTTCCATCTTGATTATTTTGATACACACCCCTCCCCATGGACACTCCTGTAATTGTACAAGGAAAGACAGAATACTCACACACACCCTTTGGTACCTTTTTCATCAAAGTGTTCTCCTCCCCTACAAGCAATTTCTAAAGCCAATTTTCATTCATCAGATTGAATATGAACTAGTAGGGAGGAAAATGCAAGATTTTTTGGCTTCTTTGCTCCCCAACCCTGTCCACAAGCAACAAACAGACATGAACCCCACCAAATTAAAGCTCTCAGTTCTCCAATTTTTCCCCAAGTGTTCTCTGGCACAGTCTTCAGTTCTCCAACCTATTTTGTTGTTCCAAAATGATAGGAAGGAGAGCTTGATTTTAGAAACTAAACGGAAAAGTATATATTGACTAGAAAAGAATGGCTATATCTGTATATTAACAGGTTCACATCCTTATGGGCTTTCTGCACCAAAACAGTTTTCTGTTGCCAATTTCAGAGTTCTGAAGACTCAATAGTGAGATTCAGTAGCAAGATACTATGACTTGTGACTTCATTTCATTCAGTTCCAAAATTCAAAATTACAAAAAAAATGCATGTTTTGATATGAGTTTTGCAGTGAAACATTCAAGAACAATCCAAGATTATTCAAGCCATGCTGAAATTCAGTTTGAGGGTATGTAGTTACCATGTTGACCTTGTACAAAGTAGCACAAAGTACAAAAAACTATCAGTCATTGAAAGAGTATTCCCTTTCAGGGTCTGATGGCTGAGATATGCCATATCCCATTAGTTTTACATTGTATGGTTTTGGAAGAAAGCTGTTTTCAGAATCACACCATCGCATAAAAGGGTCAACAGCTAGGTCTTCACAGTACTTGAAGTTAAAAAGAAAAATGAAAAGATGGCTCAGAAACCACACCTAGTTATCTACCCTTGTCTAAGTCACCTGACCTTCCACTGAAGAAGAGGTAACAGAATGAATCTGTGACTCAGCCCTATTCTAACCTTCGAAACAGCAGCAGCACACCTGAGTTCCTTTCCAGCATTTCTTTAAAAAAAAAACCTTCCTCCTCAGGGTGATATTAATATCTCTCAGGATTCTACTAACATTAGGGTGATAGGGAAGCCACACCCGAGGCAGAATGAATGAGATCAGCCCTGCAGAGCAGTCCAGGCTTTTTATACCCATCATGTATTACCAGTAGGGAGTTTGGAGAAGATGGAGGTCAACCTGGGCTACCACCAATTTTGCTCACGTTACTTGTATAACTGCCACTTTATTAGATTGGCAAACTTCCGTTAAAGTTGCCTTTCACAGGTTGCAAATTCCTATTTAGCATATAATCCCTGTTAGTGACCTGGCTATGTTAATTAGTGGCCAGTTCATACAATATAATAGGTTAGAGCAGGATGAGTTTGGACTGTTTATGAGATAAGTTTGTCATCAGATTACAATACAAAGACAAGTCCCTGTCGTTTTCTTGGCATTTTCAGCAATGGTTTGCCATTGTCTTCTTTCTAGGGCTGAGTGACTGGCCCAAGGTCACCCATCTGGCTTTGTTCCTAAGACAAGACTAGAACTCGCTGTTTCCCAGCTTCCAGTCCTGTGTCCTGAACCACTATCCCAAACTAGTTCTTATAGTATAGGTAGTCCTTCAGGTTTGAAGAAAGCACACTGTTGTGCAGTTCATCTGTGGACACAGAGGTGGCTCTGCAGCCCCAGTCTGGAAGCACAGAGTCTAGCACAATGGGGGCGCTGAAAATCCATTGTGGTAATAACTGTGGGTGTTATTCTGTGATGCTGCTCTGTTGGCAGATTGTTAGGAAAGCCTTTGGCCCAGGAGAGATCAGAAAAGTCACACACCAGGCATTTCTATAAAAAATAATTTTATTTACCGAAAGCAAGCATATTTACAGGCTCTCAGTGAGAGCTGCTTAACTCTCTACATGCCTACACAGAAGGGAAACTGAAACTAAAACAAGTCCAGGCAAGTTCTTCCCCCCAAGTGCAAAAATTAACTGAAAAGGGGACAATTAAATTCAACCTCTTCACCTGCCCAAAATGTTAGTTTAGATTAGTTACCATAGTAACCTTAATCTGTAGTAGGAAACATATTAACACGCTCATGGTTTCCTATCAGTTTTTAGCAGTGCTTGTCTTCCAAGTTGGTGGAGGCTTCATAGCACAGGGCTCAAAGCTATGGCTGCTGACAGTTCTTGTAGTAATATTTTTTTTAAAAAAACTTGGTCATAGAAACAACTTCAGCCTTCTCCTTTTTGGAAGTGGAGGAATTTCTAGGAAATGCTTAGCCACTGAAGCCAAAACTTCATTATTTTACTGTTTTCCCCAGCCTCTTGCTTTCACTGAAACTCTTGTAAGGAATTTCCAAACCAGGAAACATAAAGTGGTTTTCTCATTATTGTTTGCAATTAGTATTAGCTGATGATACAAATTCAGTCCAGGTTTGGGTATAGATATGGAGGCCTGGAAAAAGACATGAAAAACTCCAGGACTTAAAATGGGTGTTCTCCATTTTTCCAAGGCCTGTTGTGTGTCCCTCTCCCAGTAGAAATATGGATTATGAAGTATTTTCTAATACTTCCCTTTCTAAATGATACTGAAATGGTTAAGTTGTGAAAGGAATTTGACTGTGTTTGGAAATAGTCACACCAACTGAGAAAAAAACTGTTAAGTGAGAGGGTAGAACATATTAATACTCCTTCAGATTTGGAAAATGAATCTGATGGAGGCAAAATGGGTTTTTGTAGTTTTTGCTTTGCCCTTAGCTTTCCCCCCCCCTAAAAATGTGTGCTTTTCTAGGAAGAGCAGAGTCCTGCCACAGAGTCCTGTGTTTTGTTTTGTTTTGTTTTGTTTTGTTTTGTTTTGTTTTGTTTTGTTTTGTTTTGTTTTGTTTTGTTTTGCTGAATGCAGCAATTGATGTTTTCTTCTGTTTTCAGCATTAATTTCTGCCTGCTTACTTCTTCTCAATTGGCAGAGATGAACTCCATCTCTCCTCAGAGTTCACCAGCTTGTAGTTCCGTTTGCCACAAAATTATAAATATTTTGTAGGAACTTCAGTCAGTTTCTTTGTGATTACTGGTTGACTGAACTATAACATCACAATTTATCCCAATTATACTTTTTATTAGAAAGATTATGCGTAATATATTCCAAATACTAATTAAGGCACTTTATTTTGGGGAAGTCCACCCTCAACCATGGAAGCTAATTGAGTGGCTTTGGGCCACTTGCTCTCTCAGCTCAGCCTACCTCATAGGGTTGTTGTTGGGAAAAAATAGGAGGAGGGAACACCATGGGCACCACTTTGACCTCCAGAATGAAGGGTGGGACATCAATCTGATAGACAGAGCTTAGATTTAAGTCTTGCATATTTCAATTGTTCCCCATATTAAAATAAAAATAAAAAATAAATGAGAGTTTTGAGAATTGTTTGCTCATTGCTTAATCTTTTTGTACAATTTCCATCTCTAGTATGGATAATTTCCCCAAGTCATTAAAAGAGCTACTGAATGGCAACAGATAGAGGTATTTGTACAAATCTGATATTAAACCTGAGCATCCCACAATATCCAGCTTGTTTTGAGAAAATCCAGTTCAGGAGATTACTCAAGGAAGGTTCTATTCTACTTTTGAAAGTCAAGGCATAGCTAGCAAAGAACAAGTGAAAAGAGGGGGGGGAAACAGCAGTGCTTTAATGTACCCCAAAGAGGAGCAATCTGAGATCAGGGCCTTCACTCCATTTCTGTGACACTGCCTGATCACAAAGGACATCTTCTGATGCAGACAGTGATCTTCTCAAATCCCTGTAGGTAGTTTTGCTGAAACTCAGTGAGGAGAGAAGATATCAAAGCCTTCACCCTCACATCCATTGTGATCTAGTAAATATGGGCTATTCTCCATAAATTGTGTGATGGCCTATACAGGTTGGGAATGATGGAGTTTGCAGTCCCAGCATATGGCAGGTTGAGATTGGCTGATCTGGAGGTTAAGCTCAATGGGTCAGTAGGGCAGATCCAGTGTTACTGTTCTAGATACAGGGGTTGCCATATTGCACGAAAGACACAGGGAAGCAGTCAAACACCAGGAAATGATGACAGAGGCACATGGATGTTGCAACTTTATTTGCATGGATACACGTGGAGTTTAAAGACACTACCAAGGCTATTGTGGCTGATCTTTTGAAGACTGATGAAACCAAGCTGTACTTGGTGGTAAAGGAAAATCAGATTAATCAGGAAGGCTGCAGCCTGAACTGGAGAAAACTGCTTATGCCAAGCAATGCACTCAGCTCAGTCTGCGTGTGTGCAGATGTGGGAGAGCAGAATACATGAGGGAAGGTTGCCAAAGCAGTATAGAATAGGATCTTTGGTTCCGCCACATTTCTCTCCTACTTTCAAGCATGGGTAATGTAGTGGACTGGAAGGCCCCTAGAGCAAGTGACTCGGATTTTCCTGATCTTACTCTTTCCTTTGTACTTGCAGAAGATTGTCCTGCGTTGGTTACTTTTGATGCAGATGGTGATCGGGAACAGGCTTTTGCTGGTCTGATTGCCATCCAGTTTCTTTCCTCTGGATGTGCAGATGGCAGTCAGCCGTTCTCTGCTGGCATGGATGAAGGTGTTGCTCCATTGACATTTCAAGCCCTTGCGGCGCATCATCCGGTTGCAGTAGTTGTGGTCATTCTGGAGGTCGGTTTTGGGGTAGTCTATGTGCCTTCTCACGAAGTCTTCATAGGATGAGGCATTTCTGCAGGGGAAGAAGGAAGCGGCTGGGAGGAAAAGCAGCAGAAGGAGGGCCCAGAAGCAGTAGCCCTTAAGAACCATGATTCAGTCCCGAGTCAGTAGCTGCAAAAGAAGAAATAATCCCCATATAAAAAAAAATACCCCTTATTCAGAAAGCAGATTGATATTGTGTACATGGAGAAATGTAGTTGCATTGAGAAAGCCAGATTTAACTAATAGACCAGATTCTCCTGTTCTTAACATACAACATCTTCGCACAGGTGCACATGCCTCTCTCCCTATTTTTTATTTATTCAGTAGATGCCTATCCTGCCTCTGGGTTTTTTGGTGTTTGTTAGCATTATATCCCAATTTTCACTCAGAAGTTCAAGGAGGCATAAACAGCATTCTTTCCTCCCATTTTGCCCCATAACAATCCTGTGAGGTGGTCTGGGCTGAGAGACAGAGGCCATAAGTCATCCAGTGAGCTTCTGTGGCTGAGGTGGGACTACAACCAGATCTTCCCAGTGCCAGTCCAACATCTTAACAACCAGTAAACCACACCACACTGGCTTTTATAATGTTACTCCATTAAAACAATTTTCTTCAAAAACCAGAGAAGTCCCCATAAGACAGATACCCTCCAGATGTCTTAGACTATAATTTCCATCACCCCAGTTATTTCAGGATGATAGATATTGCAATCCAGCACATGTACAGGAGTCCAGGTTGGGGAAAGCTGACCTAGATATGGAACTCAGCTGCCCTGTTTTCTGCACTATTGAAATCAACCCAGAATGCATGGATTCTTCCATGGCCCTGGCATATTTTCAGTAGCAAAGAGTTAGGATTAGAGTTATTAAAATTTATTATAGCCTCCCAACTCTAGTGGATTCTGGTGGTGTACACAACTAAAAAACAATATCCATAAAAACAGATAAAACCTAAAACCACACAGACAACCCAGACTAAAACTATCTAAAATCAATACAAATCAAACAAGATGAGACAGCCTTCCCCCTCAAAAACAACAACAACAATACATCAACCCCAGGCCTGGGACCAAAGTTAGGTATTAAGAGCTTTCCAGGACCCTAAGACAGAGGGCACTGTCCATATCTCTAGGGGGATGCTGTTCCAGCAGGTGGGGTCCACAACAGAGAAGGCATACATCCTCAGTCCTGCAAGAATGTTTAATAGAGGGGACCTGGAGTGTACCCACTCTGGGCATGCAGAAAGGATTGGAGATAAGATGTGCCTCAGATATCCAGGCCCTGTGCCATACAGGGTTTTATAGGTAATAACCAGCCCCTTGAAATTAATTCTTCAAATCATATCAAAGCTAAACAATAATGAACGGGACCTAAGGCACGCCTCTAGCTGAGCTGTGCATCACAAGCTGCTAAGCATCATATTTCCATGCCTTTAAATATTATGCTTTCAGTTACTATCTGTGGATTCAATCACCTCAGAGTGTTATTTATTAACAATTGCTAGCAATTTGGTTAAATCTCTGCTAGAAAGTTACGCCCATTGCTTTCATAAGCTCTCTGTTTCTCTCATAGTCTAGCCTCTTTGGAACCAATACAGGTTTAAACTCACCCAATCGCCCCCCTTCAGGTTCCCTTCAAAAAGAATGGATTCAAGGTCCATAGAACTGAAGATGCCAGCTGGACCCCTTTCCTCCTCTCAAACTGGCCGTTACACACTGCAAGCCTGTGGTTGTATGAAGAAGTTTTTACATCCTTCCTAGATGTTCCCTATTTTTGTAACCTTACATGTAGCAACCTTCGTGAGGAGAATATCTGCTGAACTATATCATGGGGATAGATAAGCACAGTGAAAATACCTTATGACACACACACACACACACACACACACACATATGTGTGTATGATTTGAGTAAGTCATCCTCAGAATTTAGCCCCTAGACCTATTATT
Organism: Candoia aspera; assembly: GCF_035149785.1. Classification (NCBI taxonomy): domain Eukaryota; kingdom Metazoa; phylum Chordata; class Lepidosauria; order Squamata; family Candoiidae; genus Candoia; species Candoia aspera. Next base: position 104,655,866 of record NC_086156.1, read on the forward strand.
GTTATAGCTGCCAACTTTAAGCAAAATATGTAGCTCATATGTACAATTAACTGCTTTCCTTTGTCAAACAGGATAAAGGTCTCACTTGCAGCTAACCATAACACAGATGTGTCCTGGCAACATACATTTTATGATGTCCCAAAACTTTGCTTCATCTTGTCCTCAGATCATGAATAAAACAAGCTTAAGTTTTCCATAGTTGCATTGTAACTATGCACTGGACTGCATAGTTATCATCCAAAGGTAGCTTCAAGGTGGGCAAACTCTGTCACTCAAAGTCACCAGTGACAGTGATTTCAAACAGAATCAATAGAGATGAGTTAGGGATCCTCCATGGGAATAGCAACATTCATGCTACTCTTGTTTTTCTGTTGACCCAAGAATGAGTGGAGAGTTATGTAGCATTTTTCTACTGGCTGAACCTATCAAAAGGTAGCACAGCCCCCTTAAATGTGTTAGAGATCAGCTTCCTGAACTTCCAGGCATCTGGAAATCCTGGGTGTTCCAGGCCTGCACATCTGGAGGACACCAGAGTGGGGAAGGCCGATTCAGATTCCAGAGAAATAACATAGGCAACAGCTTCACCCCAGAGATCCAGATGGCCCCTACCCTGTTAGTTTTTCACAAGGCTCTGGAGACCTGGCTGTTTCCCCAGGTGTTTGGATGAGGAGGTAAGGTGAGATGTGGTTTTTATGACTGGGATGTGTTGTTACCTCAGCTGACATTGCTTTCTCTAGAAAGCTTACTAACCCTGAGAAATAGGCTGAACTTTTCTCTCACTCCTAGATTTCTTTATAATCTCTTTAGACCTTCCTTGGGTGATCAATTCTAGCTTAGTTTATTGTAAGATAACAAAAAGTGACCTTCCTTCCATTCATTTATTCTTCAAACCCTTCCTTCCTTCTTTCCTTCCTTCCTTCCTTCTTTCCTTCCTTCCTTCCTTCCTTCCTTCCTTCCTTCCTTCCTTTTATTCATTCTTCAAACATCTGTCCATTACTGTGCAACTATAAGCATCTGCAAAGAAGGCAAGGATGACAGGCCATGTTGTTATGCAAATGCTATAATTTACATACTTGTACTAGAGGTCAGAGCACAAGTACATAATGGCCATGCTAATAATATCACTGTGCATATGTCATCATTTGGGTGCTATCGTGGCTTGCTGTGGTTGCCACTGCCCACAGCCTCCTTGGTTTGCCCATATTCTGATCTGAAAAGCCATTCCCTTCACCCAGAGTAAAAACACAAAAAAATAGAGAACCTGATCATTCCTCACCTACAGAGTACAAAACTATTCTCATTCTACATCCTCATGTTGCTTTCATTTCAGTTTGGTCATAACCAAGGCCCACATTTAACATTGCTACTTTATTCTCATTTTGCTTCTTAGCAATTATGGAGGGAAAATATCAGGAGATTAAAAAAAAAAAAATAAGGAAGAGAATAGTATTCCAGGCTCAGGGTTCTGCCCCAATCCATCTCCATCTACATGTGTCCTTTCTTGCTTCTCAAAGAATTCAAAAAGATGGAATATTTGAACAAGTTTCTCCAATATCCAAAGTGGGTTTTTAAAAATATATACAGTATATATTTGTGTTGAATTTTGTTTGAAGTACAAATAATAACAGTTGAAAGCAAAACATTCATTTCATTGCAAACATACGTTATATCCTTAAAAAGGTAATTGCATCATAGAAAGTAGGAAGGAATAAAAAGGTACAATATTTCTCTACTTTCCTACCATATTAAGAATAGAAATGTCATGATTATGCAAATCTCTATAATTTAATCTATAAACAACCAATTAAAACTAAACTCATATATGGAATCATATTGTCTGATCTTCTCCAGTGACAAAGAGCTATTTTGAAAGCAGAGAGCTGACCAATTTCAATCAGCCAGTCTTAAAATGTGCACAGCACACGTATTTCTTCCAACATCCAGGATGCCTTGTCCATTAATTTTCTATAGCCCAACACCCTACTTGCTCCAACATCTTGGGAAAATGGCAGATATGTGGACATGAATTAGATCAACCTAATGCCACCCATCCCCATAAAGCAGAAGCCAACATCATTTGTGCCACAGAGCCCTTTCAAAATTGCTGCCAAAGTATTTTTTTTTTTAACAAACCAGAACAAGGTCATTATTAGACTTTAGGGCTGTGCAGAGATCTGGATTCAAAATGGAAAAGATGGTTGGAGTGCATGGGGGCCCATGTAGCTACACCACCTCAGGTAGTGGTGTAATTTTCTTCTGTTTGATCACAGAAACCACAATAACTTCCTTTAAGACATGCAGGTGGAAGGGGAAGTTCTCCCTAGATGTGTTAAAAGTTGGGCCCCCAGATCTGGGCTGCAAAAGTCTAGAGAACTATTAGATGGCAAGAAAGTGCAACATAAATCTCTGGTTCTCATCTATTGATCATTTAAAGTTTTGCAGCTTAAATTTTGTGGTGGTTATTACCCAAACAACAGACTGAATAGTCATCACGGCCTCCTCCCTCCCCAGGGGCATGACACAAAGAGGACAGTCAGATGGTGGCCTTTCCTTTCTTCTTTTTTGGTTACCTGAGCCTCCTTTCCCTCATTCCTGTGATGAAATTAAAACTAAAACAGCTTCCAGATTAAAATGGAAGCCACCAATTGAAAAACCAGTGTTAACATTGAAGCAAAAACTCAAAACCAACATCTCATATACCAGATATAACCTACCTCAGGTGACTGCCAAAAGCCAATCAAAATGATATACTCTGTTGGTAGAAACATAGGAGGACTGCTGACTTGAATATTTTTGATATAAAACAGAATAAAACACAGCCATTCACATTGATGTTTAATATCAATACCGTTTTATTTAGTTTCTCTGAATCACTGTTCCATTTCTCTCAGGGTGTACATGTCTCTCTTTTGTCCTTGTTCTCCTTGCCATGTTCGTTCTTCCATGTTCCATCCCAGCTCTGATCTGTGAAATAAAAATGGCAGACTGGCTAGAGCTAAACATGGCTTTGCTCATGACTATCTGAAAATACTGTTTCAGAATTTTTACAAGAAGTAGCAATGAAGACTAGTTTCCAACTCCCACCATGGTTGGTCCTCCCCCCACCCCAAAAAAAGAACAATCATTTTGTGTGTGTTACTCCTACAGGTAGGAAAAGAGGCAAACATTTTCCTGATGGCTTCTGTTCATTCTTCTCAGCCCTTACCCCTGCAAAGTTCCAGGAATGACTTGGCATAATATAATTACAAGGGAATTGGAGGGGACTGGTGGAAGAAACTCTTGTGTAGACTAGAAGCTCTAACAGATGTTACTGGCCCTGTAAACTAGTTCTACATTTGAAGCCTATGAAACAATTGAGTGTCAACATGGGCCATGCCATGCTTGAAAGGAAGTTTGATGGTGATTGGGATAATTCAGCTCATCTGGAGGTCAAACAGCATGAGAAAAACTTTCCCCCTGCTATAATGAAAGATTATTGATATTCCACTCAAGCCTGATCAATTAAAAAGTTTTTTAATACTGCCTATCAGTCAGAGGCCTATCAGGCAGGCCAAGAATACGCTGGCTCGATACCATCAAAACAGATACCAAGATGAACATCCAGCAATTGAAATCAGCCGTGCTTGATAGGACTGCATAGAGAGCTCTTGTCCATAAAGTCGCCAAGAGCCAGACACAACTGAATGGTTAAAGCAAGCAAGCAAATCAGTCAGAGAACTCCATGATGCACGTATATGTTTTCTGAATCATTAATAGTAAGCTTGGTAATAGAGAATATGTGGAAGGATTTTCAGAGGTGATAGAAAGCCACCTTGTCTGTCTTCCATCAAATGGGTGTTTGGGGACTAAATACACCTACCATGGCAGCCATTTTGTGAATAAACAAACTATTTTGGCATTAGCATGATTAGGAATGAACCCATATGATTTGGCCTTGAACTCTATCAATATTTTACAGGGTATTTGTGGATCTGTCTATGCTACTTTGAGTCCTTGAAAAAATAAAATAAAAATATAATTGTAAAATATAAAATAAAATTTAAAAATGGGGTCCATATGGTTGAAGAACTTTGTGGTGCAAGATTATCTTCTTTCTGTTGTTCTTACCTGATATCATTGCAAAAGCCCATTTCAGTAGTTCAATGCTTGTGTAAAAACGCGGTTGCTTTATCTCTTGTAAAACTGGATTTCAAAACTGTTTCTTCACTATCTCCCTTGTTTCCAGGAATATATGGAAAGAAGCTACAGTCAAACCTTCAGTGGCTGAAGAATTGGGACATCATTTCTGAGGAAGCTCTCAAAGCTAAGACTGAGGAATATTCCTCACTATAATGGGGAACCAGGTTTTATTTCATAGTTCAAAATTAATGCATTGGGGTATCCTACCCCAGTTTGCTTACACACACAACCTGGCTAAATACAGCAATAGAATAATTCCTCAGGATTGGTGGATAAAACATAGGAACAGTGGAGATACATTCATATGTTCAGTTTTCTCAAAAGTTACCCATTTTGTATAAAAAGCTTGAGATCTGAATTTTCCAACTCAGTCACCCAAAGAACAAAAGATAAGCAAGCCACATGCCTGTACACAAGTATATATAACATAATCACACATATATATGTACATTTAAGTATATGCATACATTTATTGTGCTAAATTCAGGGTCACTTCCCTTGTGGATAAGTATAATTGCTATAGATGGCAGTTTAATATAGAATCACATTAGTTGTTATACTTCTTAAATCATAAATTCAAAATGTCAATACATTTTCATCCAAACTGATTTTAATTTATAATATCATTTCAAATCATCAAATGAAGTCCATTTTATTCAAATTTTTAAGTTTAGTTTGGAGGAGCAACTTTCACACATGGACAAAAGCTTTCAAATGGTTTTGAAAATTGAATATTGAATTCTGGAAGTAGTCGAATCCATTTGAAGATCATCCAGTTGGAAGCATTCTGGAGCATTTCGGACATTATAGGAGGAAAGCCATGTTGGTCTGTCTTAGCCAAAAATCAGAAGGAGTCTGGTCACACCTTTTCAGACTAACAAATTTTATTAAAACACATAACTTTTCATAAGCTATAGTTCATTTCATCTGATCAAGACACTCCATTACAGAACTCAAAATACGCATCTTAGAAAAAAAAAGATATTTTACCAGCATAACTGAGCAAGAGATTGAGATGAGAGATGAACTCACATACATGAAAAGGTTTCAGGCTAACTCAGAAGATTTAAACAAATAAAATGGGTTTTAACACATTACCATTGTGAATAGATAAGATACTTATAGTGTGCCTCACATGTAACCTGCCTCTGCATCCCACCCTGTCCTCTCCTCCTTTCCCTCCTCCCTGCATCCCAATTTAGAACTTACTTAGAATTAGATAAGCCACTTCATCCCTCTGAGGAAGTTGAGCTGGAATTCATGACGGTTCATGCCTTATAATACAATTCTTAAGTCTGAAAAGGTATTACCAGCCTCTTGCTGGTTTCTGGAGCATTTTGAGGAGAACAAGACGGCCCGCTGTAAGGAAGGTCACAGGAGTAATCAGAAGATTTGTCCTATCACCCTGCACCATTCCCCGAGTATTCTACTTATGTCCAGAAGGGCTTTACTTCATAGTAAAAAGTCCTTGTCATGTTCAGCAAGCAGCTTTCACACAAAACATTCCATAATCTTAACCTTATTCACATTAACATGGGTTTTCTTTACATCAATAAAAGTGTAATGCACTTTCTCACATTTCTAATGACCTGCTAAAAGGAAAACATCAGGTCTAAATGCTCCTTCTCCCTATCCAGCATATAAAGCTGCAGATACTTCTTGAATTTGCGTCCTGTCACCCCTGATTCACATTCAAATAGAATTCTGCTAAAGATCTTGGGCACAGTTACACAGTGTGCCTGTATCCTCCTGTAGCATCCACCTTTTGTTTTTGCAAGTTTTCCCCTCGCAAAGGAGAGCAATAAGAGAATACTTCTAATTTATCATCCACAGATGAAGGCTTGACACATGCCTTAAACAAACTGCATAGCCACTCAGTCAGCAAACCGTGTCCATATTTTAACCTTTCTACACTTATGTCATCTACACCTTGGCCTTAACCATTTTTCAATGATCTCACAGCGGTCAGGACACCCTTCTCATCCCCTTTTGCTCTTGGACACTAACATTTGTAACATATATTTCAATTCCCTTCAGCAAAGGATGGTTACCTTGTCGTGGTGCTGGAGCTTGAGCACCTCAATGATGCCATGAGCTAAACCATGAAGGGCCACCCAAGACGGGAAGGTCATGACAGAGAGGTCAGACTAAATGCGATCCCTGGGGAAGGTAATGGCAACCCACACCAGTATTCTTGCCATGAAAACTAAATGAATCAGTACAACCAGAGATATGTCGGTATACCATCGGAAGATGAGACCCCCAGGTCGGAAGATGGTCAAAATGCTACTGGGGAGGAACAGAGGATGAGTTCAACTAGCCCCAGACGTGATGACGCAGCTAGCTCAAAGCCGAAAGGACGGCTAGCGGCCGACGGTGCTGGTGGTGAACGGCGAATCCGATGTTCTAAGGATCAACACACCATTGGAACCTGGAATGTAAGATCTATGAGCCAGGGCAAATTGGATGTGGTTATTGGTGAGATGTCAAGATTAAAGATAGACATTTTGGGCGTCAGTGAACTGAAATGGACTGGAACGGACCACTTCACATCAAATGACCACCAGATCTACTACTGTGGACAAGAGGACCACAGAAGAAATGGAGTAGCCTTCATAATTAATAGTAAAGTGGCTAAAGCAGTGCTTGGATACAATCCAAAAAATGATAGAATGATCTCAATTCGAATTCAGGGCAAGCCATCTAATATCACAGTGATCCAAATATATGTCCCAACCACAGATGCTGAAGAAGCTGAAGTAGAGCAGTTCTATGAGGATCTGCAGCACCTACTGGACAACACGCCTAAAAGAGATGTTATTTTCATCAGAGGAGACTGGAATGCTAAGGTGGGCAGTCAGATGACACCGGGAATTACAGGTAAGCATGGCCTGGGGGAACAAAATGAAGCAGGACATAGGCTGATAGAATTTTGCCAACACAACTCACTCTGCATAACAAACACTCTCTTCCAACAACCTAAGAGACGGCTTTATACATGGACTTCACCAGATGGACAACACCGAAATCAGACTGACTACATCCTTTGCAGCCAAAGGTGGCGGACATCTATACAGTCGGTTAAAAACAAGACCTGGAGCTGACTGTAGTTCAGATCACAAACTTCTTCTTGAACAATTTAGGATCAGACTAAAGAGATCAGGGAAGGCCCACAGATCAGCTAGATATGAGCTCACTAATATTCCTAAGGAATATGCAGTGGAGGTGAAGAATAGATTTAAGGGACTGGACTTAGTAGATAGGGTCCCAGAAGAACTCTGGACAGAAGTTCGCAATATTGTTCAGGAGGCAGCAACAAAATACATCCCAAAGAAAGAGAAAACCAAGAAGGCAAAATGGCTGTCTGCTGAGACACTAGAAGTAGCCCAAGAAAGAAGGAAAGCAAAAGGCAACAGTGATAGGGGGAGATATGCCCAATTAAATGCAAAATTCCAGAGGTTAGCCAGAAGAGATAAGGAATTATTTTTAAACAAGCAATGCACAGAAGTGGAAGAAGACAATAGAATAGGAAGGACAAGAGACCTCTTCCAGAAAATTAGAAACATCAGAGGTAAATTCCAGGCAAAAATGGGCATGATCGAAAACAAAGATGGCAAGGACCTAACAGAAGAAGAAGAGATCAAGAAAAGGTGGCAAGAATATACAGAAGACCTGTATAGGAAGGATAACAATATCGGGGATAGCTTTGACGGTGTGGTCAGTGAGCTAGAGCCAGACATCCTGAAGAGTGTGGTTGAATGGGCCTTAAGAAGCATTGCTAACAACAAGGCAGCAGGAGACGACGGCATCCCAGCTGAACTGTTCAAAATCTTGCAAGATGATGCTGTCAGGGTAATGCATGCTATATGCCAGCAAATTTGGAAAACACAAGAATGGCCATCAGACTGGAAAAAATCAACTTATATCCCCATACCAAAAAAGGGAAACACTAAAGAATGTTCAAACTATCAAACAGTGGCACTCATTTCACATGCCATTAAGGTAATGCTCAAGATCCTGCAAGGTAGACTTCAGCAATTCATGGAGCGAGAATTGCCAGATGTATAAGCTGGGTTTAGAAAAGGCAGAGGAACTAGGGACCAAATTGCCAATGTCCACTGGATAATGGAAAAAGCCAGAGAGTTTCAGAAAAACATCTATTTCTGTTTTATTGGCTATTCTAAAGCCTTTGACTGTGTGGACCATAACAAATCGTGGCAAGTTCTTAGTGGTATGGGGATACCAAGTCATCTTGTCTGCCTCCTGAAGAATCTATATAACGACCAAGTAGCAACAGTAAGAACAGACCACGGAACAATGGACTGGTTTAAGATTGGGCAAGGAGCATGGCAGGGCTGTATACTCTCACCCTACCTATTCAACTTGTACGCAGAACACATCATGCAACATCCTGGGCTTGAGGAATCCAAGGCTGGAGTTAAAATTGCTGGAAGAAACATTAACAATCTCAGATATGCAGATGATACCACTTTGATGGCTGAAAGCGAAGAGGAACTGAGGAGCCTTATGATGAAGGTGAAAGAAGAAAGTGCGAAAGCTGGCTTGCAGCTAAACCTCAAAAAAACCAAGATTATGGCAACCAGCTTGATTGATAACTGGCAAATAGAGGGAGAAAATGTAGAAGCAGTGAAAGACTTTGTATTTCTAGGTGCGAAGATTACTGCCGATGCTGACTGCAGCCAGGAAATCAGAAGACGCTTAATCCTTGGGAGAAGAGCAATGACAAATCTCGATAAAATAGTTAAGAGCAGAGACCTCACACTGACAACAAAGGTCCGCATAGTTAAAGCAATGGTGTTCCATGTAGTAACATATGGCTGCGAGAGCTGGACCATAAGGAAGGCTGAGAGAAGGAAGATCGATGCTTTTGAACTGTGGTGCTGGAGAAAAATTCTGAGAGTGCCTTGGACTGCCAGAAGATCAAACCAGTCCATCCTCCAGGAAATAAAGCCAGACTGCTCACTTGAGGGAATGATATTAAAGGGAAAACTGAAATACTTGGACAGCCTGGAGAAGATGCTGATGCTAGGGAGAGTGGAGGGCAAAAGGAAGAGGGGCCGACCAAGGGCAAGGTGGATGGATGATATTCTAGAGGTGACGGACTCGTCCCTGGGGGAGCTGGGGGTGTTGACGACCGACAGGAAGCTCTGGCGTGGGCTGGTCCATGAAGTCACGCAGAGTCGGAAGCGACTGAACGAATAAACAACAATTTCAATTCCCCTGTAACTGATCATGGTCAATCCCATACAATTATTCCTTCCAACATTCCCTCTCTTCAGTTTCATTCCAAATCCTTTCCTCACTTGGGTTTTTAACCAAGAGATGCCATCTTCCCTGCTTTTTCTCTTAATTCTCCGCATGATTCTAGGATACTGTTCTGACCCTTATCACATTAAGTAAATAGCAGAGTTCTCACTCAAGGTATAAATGAACAGGCTCAAATTATCATATTTTGGACACATTATGCAAAGACTACTCTCTTGAGTAGTCTATGGAAGTGGTGGAAGGAAAGAGGAGAGGAGGACCAGGAGCAAGGTGGAGGGACTCAATTAATAGTGATGAAGGTACATCCAACAGTGAAGGGCCAGGCTGGGGGGAGATCATTCTGGGAAAAGTCCGTCTATGTCATTGCTAAGAGTCAACATTGACCTGATGGCACATAGTCAATCAATCAATCAATCATGATTTGCTCTGGCTGTAGTGAGTTTTCAATTAATTTCCTCAACATATCTTCAGCTGCATTTTTTCCTTATCCTTTCTCTTCCACAACCTATTTTGCTTCATAATTCCATCAAGCAACATGTTTCTCAGCTCCCATTAGTGTATCTCCACACCCTTTTGTGACCCTTTAGGACAGAAGACTTTCCACTTTCTTGCTAACAGCCCTCTTTCTTATATTCACGTTTCATCCATTCTGTTGGGACATTAATCTAGCTTGAATATTTTTATATAGGATTTATACTTTCTCCCCCTGCAATCATTCTAGTTTCATTCTCGTTTCTTTCCATTCCTTTCCTTTTCTCCCATTTCTAGCTCTCCTCAAGATCCCCTTTTAATATTACATTCAGAATCTCTCATCACCCTTGTGATGCCTTTGTAGCACCCACAGATCTTTGCTCACGTTATTTCTGCCTATTTCTACAATCAATGCTATTTCTTCACTGCGGTTTTGGGGCCACACAGTTGCAGTTGAAACCTAACCATCCCAGTTTCACGAGAAATCTCTATACCATATTTGGTATAGGGTTATTTCTTTTTCCTCTTTAATCCCACCCCTGACTCAACCCAGCTCTATATAATCATTTTGGAGGCACCTTGCAAGACAGAAGCTATTTCTGAAGGAAGTGGCAACTATCACCTAAGACAGCACTGTGCTTGGGTAAGTTCAAGATAACTTTTACCCTCAAAGCCCCTCAACCACCCTGTAACTACTTATTTATTCTTTCAGGAAACTGAAATTAAATTCACCACAGGTAAGTCATTCCATCTACCAGGAATAAATAAATATGACAAACAAGAATTCCCAAGCCGTTTGAAAGGGTGAGACTTGCTCCCTTCATATGACTGCATAATTTTGTAATGGGCTTTATTGAGTCCCCTTACTGACTTTATCAATTTGCAGTCAGAAGCTAAAAGATGCTGATTATCCAATACGGGACTTGTAATTATACTGTTTGTATTATTTTTGATGTTGATACTTTATGTATTACAATTGTTGTAAGCTGCCTAGAATCACAAATTGCATGGGGATGGCCTAGAAATTCATAAGTAAAAAAATAAAGTAAATAAAGAGTAAATAAATAAATAAAGTTAATAAAGAGTGGTGCAGAGCGGTAGGCAGCAGTATTGCAACCGAAACTCTCCCCATGACCTGAGTTCGATCCCAGCAGAAGCTGGATTCTCGGGTAGCCGGCTCAGGTCAACTCAGCCTTCCATCCTTCCGAGGTCGATAAAATGAGTACCCAGCTTGCTGGGGAAGGTGACAACTGGGGAAGGCAATGGCAAACACCCCACTATAGTCTGCCAAGAAAACATCGCGAAAGCGGCATCCCCCCAAAGGGTCAGACATGACTCAGTGCTTGTACAGGGGACCTTTCACCTTTTATTCAAATAAAGAGCAGCCCCCCAAAAGGCAACAGCAAATCACTTATATACTGTTGCCCCGCTCCCAAAAAACTTTATGAACTCCCCAGGAATCAAACTTCACTTGACTGAGACTTTACCCTTATCTGTGGAATTCTTGGTCCTCTCTGAGCTCCTTGGAAACCACACCCCCACCAAAATTGGCAAGTCACGCTACTATAGATAAACAGGCAGCAAACCCCACACTCACTGGCACTGATGAGGTTACCTAGTTGGGTAATGAAACAGCTGCAAGCCAACAACCAAGCTCAGAGAGCACCAAGGACTCCACAGGCAGCCCTGAGCTACAGATAGTGTCTTCTATGTACCCTTACCTTGATCTAAAAGCATGACAAAATAAGGCTGGGATCATCCAATATGAGCTTAACAGAGTGGTTCCTGTTCAAGAAAGGTTTACATGAGGAATATTTTACATAAGCAATATGACAATGTGTCTTAGCACCTCATTGAAACGGTAGGGTTCCATGAAAGGGGTAGACTTAGTCTCATTTTCACCCTTATGGTTTCTTAGTTCTCCTTTTCTTTCTCCTCCTTTTCCTTCCTCTTCCTCTTCCCTTTCTTTCCTTCTCTCTGGTCCTCTTCTGCAGATCCCGATTTCCATCATGACCGTCTCCAGGTTGCTCCTCCATCTGGTTGTTCTCCTTGGGGTTTTGCTGGTACACTATGGAGAAGCCCGACATTACCAGGCTTTTGCTCGCAGGCACATTGATTTTCCCAAGACCGGCCCCAGTAATATGCATCCAAATGCCTACTGTAATCTGATGATGAAGGGGTTTGTGGTGCTTTCGCTCCAATACCTTCATCAACGTGCGAGCCAATCGTATCAATGCAGTTTGCCGAGGCACCGGGATCTATAACAGCAGGAGACGTTTCCGAATGATCAGATGTGTGAAGAGACGCAGATGGCCAAACTGCACTTACAGGGGAAGACGTTTGAACAGGAGGATCCGCTTGAGATGTCGCCGCAGGTTGCCTATTCGCTTTCTCCGGGCTTTGCCATGGATAGGGTAGAACACACCTGCAGAAGTCCAAGGATGTGATGGTCACAGCCTCTGAGTTCTGCCTTGCTATTGCCCTTTCTGCTGTGTATCTCTTAGTGCACATCCACAAGCTTAGCAATAGTTCCTTTTTGCCCTAGCAAAGCCAGGGGATCATGGGACCAAGCTGAGGGACTAGAGATCTCCATTTTAAATACTTCTGTACTCTTTCATTTCTTTTTCCCTGGGCTGGCAGATGAATCTGTTCCCGCCATAGATTAAAGATCTGCTTCACTAGGATATGAGCAAGATGGATTTCGCGACTCCTCATTTCTGTCTCCCCTTAGCATTTCCCTTGCAAAGCCATGTTCTGCAGGTAGCATGAGGTCTGTCAATACAGTCACATCTAAACTTTGATCGTGAGGAGAGACAACTATCACATCAGGAGCATGCATTTGTGAGTCAGCCTCACTTGCCTGTAAACCAGTACATAAGAGTATTGACAAATCAGGCATGCATTCAGCATTTCTATTAGGGCTGTGCGGCCCCTTGAGTTTGGAGGGAAAAATGGGTTTCAGAATGGGGCGGGGGGCACAACGTAGCACCTATCTGCAACCCTTCAACCAAAGGCATGTTTTCCCAGGATCACACTGTAGGTGCAGAAGGATCTGTGTGATCCTGGAAAGCAAGATAATTGCTTTCAGAATTGCAAATAGAGGCTAATGAGCACTCCTCTGGGCTCCAAAACATCCTCCTCCCCCCACCCACTCACCACAAAGCACTGCACAGCCATAATTTCTAGACTGTGTTTTTGTTCTCACAGTTTTATACAGATATATCTCCATTCCATTATGCAGAGTGGCACTTGGCCCCCAAGAGTGCTGCCTCCTCGTATCTTTGCATCTCCTTCCTCCCAACAGCTTTGAGAGTTGATAGGATTTTTAAAAGCTCAACTCCTGAGGAATTGGAATCATTATAAAAATTCCATAGCCTGTGGAGCCGCAGCCTCCAAGTGGCATGATCCAGTCCACTGAAGCCCTGGCGATCACAGCGAATACAAAGAACATTGCATCTGTCTTTGGACGAAGGCTTCCAGCATTTATTGAGTTTATCTCATTTTGGTATACTTGCAAAAAAGATAATTTTGGGAGGCATGTCTACTGTGTCCTGGACTTTGATGTACTGCCTTTTTACAATAAGTCTTGTGTCCCATCCAATTAACCAAAGGTTGCTCTGGTGTACAATGCAAACATATAGATGGTTGTTGTTATTTTCCAAGTGTCACTTGTTCCTGTCCTGCAGGGGCTGCTCCATGCCCAAGCCACACCTGCTGATTTCTCTTAATAAACTAGATGCCTGCAAATGCAAATAATGGGAGTGTTTGTTTCTCTCTCTAAAATGCGTGCTTCCTAATGCAACTGGTCCTGGACCGAGCCATGATTTTCAGCTGTACCCTCTGAGAAAAATGCTACTCTCCTTCAGAGACAACCCCACTCCCATTCAGGGGCTCTCCAGCTGAAGGGAGCCACACATCAGTCTTGAGTATGGTTGCCAGAGCCCTTCAGAATTACCAGTTGGTCAATTTCTATGGCAGAAGGGGGAAATCATTAAATGCATAGCTGGAGAAGAATCCCCTTAATTGATTTTCATTCAGTTTAAATTGGCAAGGAAGCTAAATTTCATTTCTGCTTTATCCCCACCTACTTATACTACTCAATCTGTTACTCTCTAAGTACCTTTTTATGCAGCAATACTAGCTCTGGATTACACTGTAGGATTCTAGTAAATCCCCATATTAACTGCAGCTTCTTCTCCATCCCCAACATGCAACATTTTCAGTGAAACACACAAGGTTTTGATTGGTGGTTTGGTTCCTTGCATTTGTTTTGTTTTGGCATTTGATTCCACTTTTCTGTCAAGAGGTCATGCCCAAGAAAACGTATCAAAAGGCAAAGCCATTAAAACACAGCTAAAAGGACCATAATGCAATGCACTAAAATGCCTTGTCAGGGTTAGCTAACCTAACTGGAAGAGCCAGTTTGGTGCAGTGGTTAAGATATCAGGCTAGAAACCGGGAGACTGAGAGTTCTAGTCTTGCCTTTGGCACAAAGCCAGCTGGGGCACCTTGGGCCACTCACTCAGCCCTAGGAAGGAGGCAATGGGAAAGCACTTCTGAACTCTTGCCAAGGAAACTGCAGGGAATAGGCCAGGCAGTCGGACACTATTGAACAGCAGAAAAACCATCGTTGTTTTTCCATCTTGTCACCATCAGCGAGGTTGAAAAATCCCAACTTTTTCTCTTTCCTGATCTCCCTTCTTACACTTTTGCATGGCCTCACCACTTATGTCCATTCCTTCCCAGCACACCACAAACTTTATGAGCAGTCAGCTCTGTGATTTGCCTCAGCGTGTCTCTTAGTGCCAGTTTCACCATGTCATTTTGCAGTGTGAAGAAGAAAGGGTTCAGAAGAGGACAGACAATTGTGGTGAGGAGAGCAGGGACCTTATGGATTTCAAGAGCCTCCTTTTGGGATGGTGTGACATAGATGAAGATGCTGATGCCAGAGGAGATGGAGATGACCGTCAGATGTGTAGCACAAGTATTGAAAGCTTTTGCCCGACCTGAAGTGGTGGAGATGCGCATTATTGCTGAGATGATGCATATGTAAGAAACTAGCGTTAAGAGTAATGCACAGAGGATAACGACAGAGGAGAGCACAAAGTCCATCAGCTCTATCAGATGGGTGTCACTGCAGGACAGATCCAGCAGGGGGCCACTATCACAAAAGAAATGGTTGATGATGTTCGACTTGCAGTAGGATAGCCTGGTAATCATAATGGTGGGAATGAGAACAGAGAAGAACCCACCCAGCCAGCAAGCCAAAACCACCTGGATGCAGACCTGGCTGTTCATTATTGCATGATATTGCAGTGGGTTGCATATGGCAGCATAGCGGTCATAGGACATGGAGGTGAACAAAAGGAACTCAACTGTCCCCAGGAAAAAGTAGAAGTAAGATTGGAGCATGCAAGCAGCAAAAGAGATAGACTTCTCACCAGAGAGGAGGTTCCAGAGCAATTGTGGGCTGGTGACGGAGGTGAAGAAGATGTCCAGTATGGAGACGTTGCCCAGAAAGAAGTACATTGGGGTGTGGAGGCGGTTATCTGCCAATACAATGCAGAGGATGATGAGGTTGGCCCCCAAGCTTGCAACGTACATGGCCAAGAAGAGGAAGGCAAGTAAGAGCTCTGCTGGACGGCTAATGGAAAAACCCACAAGGATGAATTCAGACACGCTTTGGTTCTCCATTCAATTTTTTCTTCCGGTTCTTAAGAACAGCACCTGAAAGAAGAAAGGTTGTAACTTGAGAAACACCCACCACACCACAGCCTGCTTGTGCCCTGAATTTTGCAATTCTCTTTCGTAATCCTTCCTTTTTTATTTTGGTATGATTTGTATTGAAACTTTTACAAAAAGAAGATAAAAACCAATCCCAACTAATTTAAAGTAAGGAAGAAAAAAGAAAAAGAAAGAAAGCAAAGAGAAAGCAAAACGTGCAAGGAAAGAAAGACAAAATTGAAGGAAAATAGGAAAGAAAGAAAAAAGATACAAAGAAGTGGCATCAGACATTCTTCACAACAGTTATAAGTATAAATATATTTTAAAGTCTCTCTCGCTCTAAGGTCACATCATAATACTCTTTCTATAATCTCTCCTGCCTAATCATCAAAGCCATAAATCACAAGTTCATTTTTTTTTTCATTGTTACACAAAAAGTCCATAAGAGGTTTCCGGTCACCAATAAATGGAGATAGCGTCTCTTCTCTAATCAAAGCAGTCAGTTTATCCATCTCAACAAGATCTGTCAATTTCACCAACCATTCCTCCATACTGGCTACTGCCGAATCTTTCCACCTCTGTGCATATAATAATCTCACCACGGTAATCATACACTGAAATCATCTTCCCTGGCTTTTTACTGTTTATCCATTAGTCCTAAAATTAAAAATTCTGGCTTCCGTTCCATATTAATCTTTAAAATCCTCGGTATGTATTTGAATCCACTTTGTAAAGCTTTTCTACTCTCCACCAAGCAAGATAAAATGTTCCTTCATGTTGTTCACATTTCCAGCATACATGTGAAATGCATTTACACATTTTAGATAATTATCACCAAAATTCTTAGCCCACTCACCATGCATTATTTAACCAGTTCTTCCTCTGCTTCAAATTTCAGCAAAATGAATATATTTGGACAATTACATGTTCATCATCAGTGCACAATTGTACTTCAAATTCTGTCTTACTTTGCTCCATACTATAATTTTTTTATCCATTTTGAATCTCCCATCATTCTTCTGAATGAAAACAAGTGAGATGCGCTCTCAAAATTTCCCTTTGCCACCAGCAGAAAATCTGGAGGCAAATGACAGGTTAAGAGAGTGATCTGAGCATGAAAGCCAAGGGTGTTTCTTACCAGTCCTGATTCAGGTTAAAGCTTTCCTGGTTATGCTTCATAGGTTTGCAACACTCAGTATGGAATGTGAATTACGGTTAAGAAAATGAGATTGGAAGAAAAAAAAAGAAAACACCAAACACCCCCCTCCAAAGAATATTGGAATATGTTGTTAAAAAATCAGTTGAATTCTTTGTGCTTCTCTCAACAAATATGCCCGACTTACCAGTGGCATCTTCCTGTTACCCAAATGTCTTTTCTTGGCAGGATCTGTTTTGCCATTTTACCCAGTGACTGAAACACACACCACGTTGCCACCTTTGTAGCACTGGCTCAGATCCCAGATGGGAAGACTAGTTCCACACCAGGTGAGGAGGGCAGGAGTCCTCCTGGTTGCTGGGCTGCATCGTTTGGGTCAACATTCAGCTTGGGATACAGCAAGAGTTCTCCTAGGTTGGATTTCCCCAACTTGACATTGCTGAAGAAATGAGCCACATTGTGACTTACTTGATGGCCTGGTCCACACAAAGATTAAGACAAGAAATGCACTTCTTCAACATGGTGAACCACAAATGGTCCTACTCCATGTTCTGTGACCCCAGCAGTGGGTTTGAGTTGGCTGATCTGTAACCTTGCTCTCATGCGTCAGGAGGATAAGCTCTTCTCTCTATTGAAGAACAGATCTGGACATATCTCTCTATACTTGCCCACTCTCACCGAATGTGTTTGTCTTTTGTAGACTTGGTTTTCCAGCCTACTCTTGCCTGCTCTGATCATCCCTCAAGAATGAAACTTACCTCTTTAAAGTGACATTCCCCAAATTTCAAATATTTTTTTTAATAAGTTATGATCTCCCAGGAAACTGGTTGAGAAACCCTGCCCTGAGAATAAATAATCAGGATAAATGCCAATCCGCCTAATCTTTTGAGTCACCTGTTTAAACCACATATCTATAAAGGATTCATCTGGGATTTCCTGGAGCGATACTTGCATGTTTTTAAAAGCATATATTTGCTTAATTGTTATCAAAGGGCATTGCCCAGTTCCTGTCCTAGCAGTCAGGAACCACGCTGAGACGAGGAATAGGTCTCTAGTGTGTTATTACTGCTACGTTAGACAGAAAATCCTAACAAACTGAAGAAGCGTGGGAAAACCCAGACAGATAAACCCCAAAGGTCAAGGCAGGTCTGTTCTGTGCCTCTTTGAATGGCTGCTCAACTCCTCAGTACTACGCATGCATTTTCCCCCCTGGATAGGGGCCCCCTCCTGCTCACCATCAGTGCTCATGACAGTTCCCAAGAAAATAACAGAATTTGGAACACAGCCTGAGACACTTAGAAGAGATCTCAAAAATGTCACCTGTAGTTGGGCTGTGGTATTATGAGCAATGTGATCCAAATTGGAGCTCCATATAAAATTTGAGATGTGTTAAAAGTTGCGCCCCCATATCTGTGCTACAAAAGTCTAGAGAACGATTAGATGGCAGGAAAGTGCAACATAAATCTCTGGTTCTCATCTAATGGTCATTTAAAGTTTTGCAGCTTAAATCTTGTGGTGGTTATTACCCAAACAACAGACTGAATAGTCATGACTGCCTCCTCCCTCCCCAGGGGCATGACACAAAGAGGACAATCAGATGGTGGCCTTTCCTTTCTTCTTTTTTGTTTACCTGAGCCTCCTTTCCCTCATTCCTGTGATGAAATTAAAACTAAAACAGCTTCCAGATTAAAATGGAAGCTACCAATTGAAAAGCCAATGTAACATTGAAGCAAAAACTCAAAACCAACATCTCATATACCAGATATAAGCTACCTCAGGTGACTGCCAAAAGTCAATCAAATGATATACTCTGTTGGTAGAAACATAGGAGGACTGCTGACTTGAATACTTTTGATATAAAGCAGAATAAAACACGGCCATTCACACTGATGTTTAATTTCAATACCCGTTAGTCAGTTTCTCTGAATCACTGTTCCATTTCTCTCAGGGTGTACATGTCTCTTTCCTGTCCTTGTTCTCTTTACCATGTTCCTTCTTTCATGGTTCTTAAACTAAGGATTCTAACCTTAGGACTCAAAATCATGTTTAATCCTACAGGCCTGATGCCTCTGCTGTTCTCAGACAGCTACCAAGCTCATTGGCACCATACCTATACAGAAGAACTTTGCAGTCTTGGCCTATCTGCTGAAGAGGAGACAATTAACCCTGGAGAAGGCCAAATCGGTAGTAAAAGGAAGAATTAGGGACACTGATTGCCCCTATCATTTTGGCGATCAATGTCCCTAATTCTTCCTTTTACTACCGATTTGGCCTTCTCCCTATGCCGGGGTAAAACAATGATTTCATCACAATGACCTATGACCACCCACATGATGTACCAGTCAGCTGACTAGAACCCAGGAAATTGTGAGTTCTAGGCCCACCTTTGGCCAGTCATTCTCTCTCAGCCCTAGGAAGGAGACAGTGGCAAACCAGTTCCAAAAACCTTGCCAAGAAAAGGGCAAGGCCTAGTTCAGGCAGTCACCAGGAGTCAACATGGACTCAAAGGGACACACGCTCGCACACACAAAGAGAGAACACCCAGCGGTACCATGACTGAGGGATCCACTCATCACCTGGACAGAACACTTGTTGAGTTCAGCCATGGATCCCTCAATAATGCTACCGCTGGGTATTCTCTCTTTGTGTGTGTGAGTGTGTGTGCCTTTGAGTGGCCCAAGGTCACCTAGCTGGCTTCGTGCCAAAGGTGGGACTAGAACTCATAATTTCCTGGGTTCTAGCCTGGTACCTCAACCACTGCACCAAGCTGGCTCTTGGGTGTACTCGTAGGTTGCTATGATTTGATTTGTGAGGGTTTGAGAGGGGTAGAATCAATGACTGTGTGGGAGTGCGCTGAGAATCATGCCTATGTCCAATTCTTTTAGCTCTAGCCATTCAGTTACATAGTCTTATGCCATTGTCCTGGTTTTCATCAGCAGAAAGTATAATACAGTCTTTGGACCCAGCTTCTAGGTATGCAGATGATTGCATAGTATAATGTGGAAAATGCACACATTGGTTTTTCAATTGGTGGCTTCCATTTTAATCTGCAAGCTGTTTTAGCTTTAATTTCATCACAGGAATGTGGGAAAGGAGGCTCAGGTAAACAAAAATGAAGAAAGAAAAGGCCACCACCTGACTGTCTTGTTTGTGTCAGGCCCTTGGGGAAGCAGGAGGCCATTGTGAGCTTAAGCTGCCATTACCTAAAGGTGAGCAGAGAGGACAAAAGCCAGGAATAATCTTGTCTAAAAGATCCCTTCAGGGAGGTAGATGAGAAGGAAGCAAGTTGTTAAGGAGACAAAGGAAAAATGTCACCTGAACCAGACAAAGGAAGTTGGGCCTGAACACATGGAGAACCCTCCCCCCCCATCCCATCTACAGCTACCCAACTTGTGAACCAAGTCTGTGAACTCCTTGAGTCGTCTTTGGACCCAGACTTGGCAGCTTCCCTCCCTCTAGCTAGTGCCTGGCAGCTCAGTTGGAGGTGGGTAATTTTGGATGAGCATGTGAGTGTGTGTGTGTGAGAAGGAGCAAATGTATCTTGCAACCAGTAAAGTTTTGCTGTTACTTTAAATTCACTGGTCTCCATGTATTTCAAAGAACCTGTTGTGCCTCAGTGTCCGGTTGAAAGTTATTTGTGCGTGTCCCTAATTACTTCCCGGCTGTTGACCAGGGCTGTGTGCCTTGTCTGCTCGAGCCGCACCTACCTGGAAAAGCCAGGTGGAAGGCAAGGCGGGCTGACAAGATCCGCCTGCCTCAACAGGCTGTGAGTCTGTGAGTGAGAGACCGTAAGCCGAACCTGGGAGCCTGTGTGTGTGACAATTTTATTGGTGTCGGAAGTGGGATACACGGTTTGGACCCTTTGAATTTATTATTTGAGTGATCAGTTATGCCTTTGTGGAAATCTGGGGATGCCCAGCGAAAGGGTGCTTTGTCACCGCCTGCCTCCCAGGCGACAGCTCCACGGGAGAATCCTGAGGGGGGGAAATGGGTCTGGGGTATGGTGAAGTGACGGAGAAACTTGCTAAGAAGTTGGGATTGCCTGTTGGTGACTTGCAGGAGAAAATGGAGTCCGTGTAGTCAGGGAGGGTTGTTGGGAAGCTGTACAAACTAAGAGGAGGAAAGAAACAGGAAGGTTTACCTGGAGTTTTGGCAGTAATATTGGGAGTTGGCTTGTCCCATATGGACCAGCTCCTCACACAGTCGAGGTCAGAGAATTCCTCTTTAAAAGGAGACTTGGAGCAACTCAGAAATAACCACCATGTCTTGCAGGCTGATTACCAGCTGCAGAAGAGCCAAATGGTGGCACTAAGGGAGACCTTGGCTCAACTGAAGGACAGTGTAGGAAAGGAAGAGGAATGGCAACAAGAACATGGCTGTGCAAGAACTAAAAACTGAAGCTAGTGCAGACCTCTGCTAGGAACAAGCACAGAGCCTGTGGAGAGCACAGCAAGGAGGAGGAACTGCGCAGACAAATAAGGCAACAGTCTTACCAAATTGCCTGCTTAACAGGCCCAGACCTTGATGAAACCCCAGACTTTCCCTTTGATGGGAAGGAGTCTTTTGAGGAATCGAGCAACCACCTCCCAGGGGCTTCAATAGCAGTGGCGGAAACCCGAGCCCAGACAAGGCGCAGAAATGCCCAAACCAGCAATGGGAAGAGTGGGAACAAGTACTCGCCCATACCCCTTTATCCGGAGGAGAGCTGAAACAGATTGTTACAGACCTGGGGGCCTTGAGCCCCGACCCCCTCAAACGGACCTGGAGGCTACATCAACTCAGCCTCCAGGACCATTTGTCTGACCAAGAGACTGAGTGGGTCGTATTAACATATCCTGAAGTCTGCACTAAATGGCACACTTACCGGCGACGTCCTAATCCCCCCAATCCCGGTGACCGCCTTAGTGTCTTACAGGGGCTCCAAAACAGGGTTCAGGACTTGACGACTGGCACCCAATTACAGCTTAGAGCCATTGGGGATCAGCAGGGGAAAGAGGACCCTTTAGAATTTGTCTAAAAGATCCCTTCAGGGAGGTAGATAAGAAGGAAGGAAGTTGTTAAGGAGTCAAAGGAAAAATGTCACCTGAACCAGACAAAGGAAGTTGGGCCTGAGCACATGGAGAACCACCACCCCCAATCCCATCAACAGCTACCAAACTTGTGAAATCAACAAAGCAAGGACTTCTGGGGATAAAAGGGGTCCTGAAGCCTGCCCACTCCTTGAGTTGTCTTTGGATCCAGACTTGGCGGCTTCCCTCCCTCTAGCTAGTGCCTGGCAGCTCAGCTGGAGGTGGGTAAGTGTGCATGAGCGTGTGTGTGCATGTGCCTGTGAGAAAGAGCAATGTATCTTGCAACCAGTAAAGTTTTGCTGTTACTTTAAATTCACTGGTCTCCGTGTATTTCAAAGAACCTGTTGTGCCTCAGTGTTCGGTTGGAAGTGACTTATGCGTGTCCCTATTTACTTCCCGGCTGTTGACCAGGGCTGTGTGTCTTGTCTGCTCAAGCCGCACCTACCTGGAAAAGCCAGGTGGAAAGCAAGGGAGGCTGACAAGATCCGCCTGCCTCAACAGGCTGTGAGTCTGTGAGTGATTGACCGTAAGCCGAACCTGGGAGCTTGTGTGTGTAACACCATCATGACTATTCAGTCTGTTGTTTGGGTAATAACCACCACAAGATTTAAGCTGCAAAACTTTAAATGACCATTAGATGAGAACCAGAGATTTATGTTGCACTTTCCTGCCATCTAATCGTTCTCTAGACTTTTGTAGCCCAGATATGGGGGCCCAACTTTTAACACATCTCAAATTTTATATGGAGCTCCAATTTGGATCACATTGCTCATAATACCACAGCCCAACTACAGGTGACATTTTTGAGATCTCTTCTAAGTGTCTCAGGCTGTGTTCCAAATTCTGTTATTTTCTTGGGAATTGGGCAATGCCCTTTGATAACAAGAGCTTGGTTAAGCAAATATATGTTTTTAAAAACATGCAAATATTGCTTCAGGAAATCCCAGATGAATCCTTTGTAGATGTGGTTTAAACAGGTGACTCAAAAGATTAGGCAGATTAGCATTTATCCTGATTATTTATTCTCAGGGCAGGGTTTCTTGACCAGAGTTCCATGGAAATCTAGGGGTCTGTGAGAGATCACTAGAGGTTCCCTGGGAGATCATGATTTATTTAAAAAATTACTTCAAATTCGGGCAACTTCACATTAAAGAGGTATGTTTACTGAGTCCCCTTACTGACTTCAATTTACAACCAGAAGCTAAAAGATGCTGATTATCCAATACGGGACTTGTCCTAACAGCCAGGAACCATGCTGAGACAAGGAACAGGTCTCTAATGTTTTATTGCTGCTACATAACAGGAAAATCCTAACAAACTGAAGAAGCGTGGGAAAAACCCAGACATATAAACCCCAAAGGTTAAGGCGGGCCCGATCTGTGTCTCTTGGAATGGCTACCTAATTCCTCAGTGCTACACATGCGCTTTACAGCCTGGATGGGAGCCCCCTGCTTGCCATCCTTACTCATGACAGGACTTGTAATTACACTGTTTGTATTATTTTTGATGTTGATACTTTTATGTATTATAGTTGTAAGCTGCCTAGAATTGCAAATTGCATGGGGATGGCCTATAACTTTATGAACTCCCCAGGAATCAAACTTCACTTGACTGAGACTTTACCCTTATCTGTGGAATTCTTGGTCCTCTCTGAGCTCCTTGGAAACCACACCCCCACCAAAATTGGTAGGTCACACTACTATAGATAAACAGGCAGCAAACCCCACACTCACTGGCACTGATGAGGTTACCTAGTTGGGTAATGAAACAGCTGCAAGCCAACAACCAAGCTCAGAGAGCACCAAGGACTCCACAGGTCAGCCCTGAGCTACACATAGTGTCTTCTATGTACCCTTACCTTGATCTAAAAGCATGACAAAATAAGGCTGGGATCATCCAATATGAGCTTAACAGAGTGGTTCCTGTCCAAGAAAGGTTTACGTGAGGAATATTTTACATAAGCAATATGACAATATTGCATTTGTTCCCATCAGAGATTGAAGATCTGCTTCACCAGGATATGAGCAAGAAGGATTTCTCGACACCTCATTTCTGTCTCCCCGTAGCATTTCCCTTGCAAAGCCATGTTCTGGAGGAATTGGAATCATTATAAAAATTCCATAGCATGTGGACCTGCAGCCTCCAAGTGGCATGATCCGGTCCGCTGAAGCCCTGGCGATCACAGCGAATACAAAGAACATTGGACCTATCTCTGACGAAAGCTTCCAGCATTTATTGAGTTTATCTCATTTGTGGTATACTTGCAAAAAAGATAATTTTGGAAGGCATGTCTACTGTGTCCTGAACTTTGATGTACTGCCTTTTTACAATAAGTCTTGTGTCCCATCCAATTAACCAAAGGTTGCTCTGGTGTACAATGCAAGCATATAGACGGTTGTTGTTATTTTCCACGTGTCACTTGTTCCTGTCCTGCAGGGGCTGCTCCATGCCCAAGCCACACCTGCTGATTTCTCTTAATAAACTAGATGCCTGCAAATGCAAATAATGGGAGTGTTTGTTTCTCTCTCTAAAATGCGTGCTTCCTAATGCAACTGGTCCTGGACCGAGCCATGATTTTCAGCTGTACCCTCTGAGAAAAATGCTACTCTCCTCCAGAGACAACCCCACTCCCATTCAGGGGCTCTCCAGCTGAAGGGAGCCACACATCAGTCTTGAGTATGGTTGCCAGAGCCCTTCAGAATTACCAGTTGGTCAATTTCTATGGCAGAAGGGGGAAATCATTAAATGCATAGCTGGAGAAGAATCCCCTTAATTGATTTTCATTCAGTTTAAATTGGCAAGGAAGCTAAATTTCATTTCTGCTTTATCCCCACCTACTTATACTACTCGATCTGTTACTCTCTAAGTACCTTTTTATGCAGCAATACTAGCTCTGGATTACACTGTAGGATTCTAGTAAATCCCCATATTAACTGCAGCTTCTTCTCCATCCCCAACATGCAACATTTTCAGTGAAACACACAAGGTTTTGATTGGTAGTTTGGTTCCTTGCATTTGTTTTGTTTTGGCATTTGATTCCACTTTTCTGTCAAGAGGTCATGCCCAAGAAAGCGTATCAAAAGGCAAAGCCATTAAAACACAGCTAAAAGGACCATAATGCAATGCACTAAAATGCCTTGTCAGGGTTAGCTAACCTAACTGGAAGAGCCAGTTTGGTGTAGTGGTTAAGATATCAGGCTAGAAACCAGGAGACTGAGAGTTCTAGTCTTGCCTTCGGCACAAAGCCAACTGGGGCACCTTGGGCCACTCACTCAAAAGACCTCAAAGGATTCAGGAAACAATTGTTAGTTCAGATTATGCTTTATAGGGACAGGCTTTCAGGGAGTGGGATGGGAAGAAGATCAAAAACCTCCCAGAGTCCCTCTGTGATGAAATTTGATAAATAAATAGTCAAGATGGCAACCATGTCTGCATAATTGAAGTCCTGTCCCTATTTTAGTTGCAGGATGATGCACATAAAAAAGGGTGGGGCTTTGATACCCCAGCCTCGACTGCCTTCTTGACTGTTTTAACTCTCCACTATTGATACCCCTGTTTTCAGGAGAGGCATTGAACTGAATGGAGCCTATGATGATCTACATTGTTAATTATAGTTTTCATGATCTGTCATTGTTAAACTTTGGTGTTTGTGTTGACTCTCTGGTACTGTCATGCGCTGCCTGCCTCTGAATAATACTCAGACACTGGTTCGTGGATCAGGCTCTGATTTATTCACAGCGCAGTTACAGCGTTGGAAGAAAAAAGCTGAGAGTGACAGGAGCGCGCCGGTGCGGGGTTTAAATACCCCGCGCCGGTCAGCGCCCCTTCACTCGCGGTCACGTCACCCCCCTTTGTCCAATACGTTGCCCTGCCGGTGGGTGAGGGGTTCCGGGATCGCCCATCATCAGGTTTTCTATTCCTCTGCTGATTGCTGTCAGCTGGGCGATCTCCGTTGTATTGGCGCTGATGGCTTGGGTGTGCTCCGTGATCCGTTTAGTTATTGTTTGTTGGCCGTTAGTCGTTGTGGGTTGATGGCTACTTATCTTGCACCCCTTCACCTATTTCCTTGCTATTGTCATGTGTGCCATTGCGCTGATGACTTCAGCTCAATGGCACTCATGACATACTGCCCCCTTTCCGAATAGTGTTCCCCCCCGGTTTTCTGGTTTTTTTTTTTTTTTTTTTTCGGTGGAGCTGTCAAAACGGCACTTTTTTTTTTTTTCAAAATTCCCGCCGGAGTAGTTGTCGCCCCTCCCTTTGCTCCTCCCTCTACCACGTGCCTTCCCAGGGTGTGTCCATGGTGCGCATGCTCGGGTCCTGTCCTGGCGTGCGCATGCTCCAGCCACACCCTGTTTGTTTGGCTCAGTTCGGCGAGGAGAGAGGCGTGGCTGGTCGGGTGCTTATCAGCTCCAGGTAGGGCCCTTCTTTTTTCTCATTTAAAGTGCATCGCCTTTGTTGTATCTCCTGGGCGTTGCCCCCAGGTTGCCCTGTTGACTTGCTTGCCACTCCCCCGCGGCCGGGGGGGCGGGGGGAGGGTGCTGGCGAACGCTTGTCACCACCCCGTGGGCCCGGGGCGGGGGGAGTGAGTCCCGGGGGGGGGAGGTCCACCCAAGTCGCGGGCTTGGGGGGGGCCCTTTCCCTTGGGGCACGGGAGGCGGGGGGGCCTGCGGGGGGGGGTTAGGCTTGCTGACCTTTGTTGTGGTTTGTCGGGGTATGCCCGGTGAAATGCTCTGGTCAGGTCAGGCGCGTTAACGTTGTGCGCCGCCACCCATTCCGGGTGGGGGAAGTGTTTCCACCTGACCAGATAGTGTAGAGTTCCTCGTTTCTTGCGGGAGTTGAGAATGTCCCTTATCTCGAAGTGGTGTTGCCCGTCGATCATCACCGGTGCGGGCTGTGGCGTGCTTGGGTGCCATCGGGAGGTGGTTGCCGGTTTCAGGAGGCTGGTGTGGAACACCGGGTGGAGTCTCCGTAGGTTGTGTGGCAGGTCCAAGCGTATTGCTACCGGGTTCACTATTTGCGTGACTCGGAACGGCCCGATGTACTTAGGCCCCAGTTTTTTCGAGGGTTGGGTTGACTTTAGGAACTTGGTGGATAGGTAGGCCATATCCCCCGCTTGGAACGTCGGTTGTTGGCGCCGGTGCTTGTCGGCCTGCTCTTTGTAGGCTGCCTGTGCATCCTTCAGCGCCGCCGTGATTACTGGCCATGCTTCCGCGATCTTCCGTCCCCAGTCGCTAGCGTCCACCTGGGGTTCCGGGGGTTGAGGTAGCTCCGGTATGGGGACGAAGTCGCGCCCCGAGACTACTTCAAACTGAGTTTTCCCCGTGCTCGTGTGGACGGCGTTGTTGTATGTGACTTCGGCGAACGGGAGCAGTTCAGCCCAGTCGTCTTGGTGGTAGTTAGTATATGATCGTATGAATTGCTCTAAGGTGGCATTAAGAACCTCTGTGGCTCCGTCCGTCTGGGGGTGCCAAGCCGTAGATAGGGCCTGTTGGGTCCCCGTCAGCTTTAGGAAGGCCCGCCAGAATTTGGAGGTGAACTGTGTGCCCCTGTCGGTCACCACACGTGCGGGACATCCGTGTAGCCTGTACACGTGGATGAGGAAGAGTTTGGCTAGCTGTTGTGAGGATGGGACCGACGTGCAGGGGATGAAGTGGGCCTGCTTTGAGAAGTAGTCCTTCACCACCCAAATGGCCGTTTTCTTCTGGCTGGGTGGGAGGTCCACTATAAAATCCATAGAGATTTCCTCCCATGGGCGGGAGGGTTCTGCCACCCGTTGTAATAGCCCCGCGGGTTTGCCTGGTGCCCATTTGGCCCTAGCGCACGTTGGGCAGGACGCTACGTAGGTTTTTACGTCTCGCCTGAGCGCGGGCCACCAGAATTGACGCCGTGTTAGGTGTAGGGTCTTGAGGAACCCAAAGTGTCCCGCTTGTTTGGCGTCGTGTGACCTATGCAAGATCGCCTGGCGTTGCGAGTCCGGGACGTAGATTCTGCCTTCCCCCCATGCCAGGTCCTGTGCCATCGTTACCTTGTCGGGGTTTGCCAGGAACCAGGGGTCGGTTTTGAGGGCGGCGGCGAGGTCCGTGCGCATTCCCCCTGGTAGTTGCGGTTGGCTTCTTCCGGTCGCCGGTTGTCCCGCCGTCGGCTGCGCCGTAGAGTCGAGCTGCCTCCACGCGCCGCTTCGGGTGGTCACGGCCATCCCCAGTTGCGAGGCGGATAGGACCGTCCCAATGGTGTCTGGGGCGGGCTCTTCGTCTTGGGGCAGTCGGGAGAGGGCGTCGGCCAGGAAGTTCTTTTTGCCCGGCATGAACTTCAGCTGGAAATTAAAGCGGCTGAAGAATTGGGCCCATCGGACCTGTTTTGGGCTAAGGCGTCTAGGCGTTCGTAGGGCCTCAAGGTTCCGGTGGTCAGTCCAGACCTCGAATGGTTGGGTGGCTCCCTTGAGTAGGTGTCACCATGTCTCTAGCGCTGATTTCACCGCGAAGGCTTCTTTCTCCCAGACGTGCCATCGCCTTTCTGTCTCGGAGAACTTCCTTGACAGGTAGGCGCATGGTTTCAGGAGTCCCGTGGGGTCTTTCTGTAGCAGGATGGCTCCCAGGGAGAAGTCTGAGGCATCGGCTTGGACCACGAACGGCCGTTCTGGGTCCGGGTGCGCGAGGATTGGCTCTGTAGTGAACAGCGCTTTCAGCTTGTTGAATGCGGTCTGGCACGCGGGAGTCCAATTCAGCACTGTGCCTGGGTTCTTGGCGCGTCGGGTGTCCCCCACCCCTTTGGTTTTGAGGAGGTCCGTTAGGGGGAGGGCTATCTCTGCGAACCCCCGGGCGAATGACCTGTAAAAATTCGCGAATCCGAGGAAGCTCTGTAGTTGGCGTCTGTTGCGGGGGCGCTCCCAGTTTAGCACCGCTTCGACTTTTGCGGGGTCCATTTCGATGCCGTCCCCGGAGATTCGGTACCCCAGATAGTCTAGGCGCTCTCTGTGAAACTCGCACTTTGTAGGCTTGGCATAGAGCTGCGCCCTTCTGAGCTTGTCGAGGACTTGCCTGACTAGGGTCACATGTTCCTCGTGCGTTTTTGTGTAAATAAGGACGTCGTCGATGTAGACCAGGACCCCTTTGAACAGATGTTCATGCAGTACCTCATTGATGAGCTGCATGAACACCCCAGGGGCCCCCGCGAGTCCGAAGGGCAGTACTTTGTACTGGAAGGCACCTAGGGGGCAGTTGAACGCCGTCTTCCATTCGTCCCCCTCCCTGATTCGGATGCGATAGTACGCCTCGCAAAGGTCCAGTTTGGAAAAGACTTTGCCCGTGGACAGGTGGGCGAGCATGTCCTTCACCAGGGGTAAGGGGTATTTGTTGGACAGGGAAGCCGCGTTTAGGCCCCGGTAGTCGGTGCAGAGCCGTAGGGTCCCGTCTTTCTTCTCCCGGAATAAGACGGGGGCTCCGACCGGTGAGCATGCTGGCTCTATGAATCCCCTGTCTAGGTTTTTATCGATGAACTCCCGGAGGGTTGCCATCTCCTTCGGGGTCATCGAATAGATCTTTGGTCTAGGTAAGGGGATGTCGGGCAGTAGGTCGATCCGGCAATCCGTCTTGCGGTGGGGGGGTAGTTGGTCAGCTTCTGCCTCTCCGAAGACCTCGGAGAAGTCGGCGTATTGTTCTGGTAGGTCTGCTGTGGTAGCGGCGTTGTCTTGTGTGGTCGCCTCCGCTCGTCCTACCGTGGGGTTGGTTCTGCCCGTTGGAACTGGTGCTCGATACTCGCCGTCGCCGAATGTGAAGGTGCGGGTCTCCCAGTTGATCCGCGGGTTGTTTGTCGCGAGCCATGGCATCCCCAGGACTGCAATGGGCCGTCCGATGTGCGTGACGACGAACGATGTGCGCTCGGTGTGAGTGCCCATTTGCAGGGTGACCGGCTCGGTTTGTAGCGTGGCTGGTTTCCCTCCCGCTGTGGAGCCGTCCAGCTGGTGGAATGCCAGCGGCGTGGGGAGGGGGAAGCAGCGGAGGTCGAGTTTGGCGACTAGGTCGGGGTGGATGAGGTTTTTTGAGCACCCCGAGTCCACTAGTGCCGCGGCCGTGGTGGCTCCGTTGCCGGCAGAGAGTTTGATTGCTGCCATTATTACGGGGCTTTCGTCGTTCCGTCGAGGTGGTCCGCGCTGCTGTCCCACCGCCTGCCTCGCCACACGTTTCAGGGCAGGCGGGGAGCTTTTCCCGCCGGCTGGTCGGGGTCTGCGTTATCCTCTTCCCCCCAGTAAGCGTCCCAGCCTTCCTCTGGTGTCGCTGTGGCCACGGTCATTCGGCGGTGAGGGGGCGGCCCCAGGTTGGGTGGTTTGGGGCTAATTTTCGGGGTGGGTTTGGGCGCGCTGGTCGGCGGTCGGTTGGCGAAGCAATCCACCGTCTTGTGCCCTAATTTGCCACACCTCCCGCAGGGCTCCCGGTTGAATTTCTTTTTTGGGTATATGGGGCCGGCCATCCCCACGTGTGGTGCGGGTACCTTTTTTCCGGCATAGTTTGTGTCTTCCGTGGTTGTCATGAGGAAGGTGCGGTGCGCGTGTTCGGCTTTCCCCGCGAGGTGGATCCACCCGTGTAGCGTTTCTGGGTCGTCGCGGTAGAGGGCCCATTGGAGAACGTCGCGGTTGAGCCCCCTTTTGAACATTTCCAGCAGGGTGGTCTCGGACCAGTCGCTGACCTTCCCCGCGAGGGCTTTGAACTCCAGGGCGTAGTCAGGGACCGTGCGTGTGCCCTGTTTAAGTCTTTGGAGTGCGCTTTTCGCCCTTACTTTGGCTAGGGGGTCTTCGAAGTAGTTTTTCATCTCATTGATGAAAGCAGGGAAGGTAGCGAGGGCGGGGGAGCTGGACTCGTACAGTTGGACGTACCAGTCCGCCGCCCTGTCTTGGAGTTTGATCGCCACGGCGGCGATCTTGTCGGCCTCGGAGTCGTAGGAGTGTCCGTGCCTCCCCATGAACTCCCTAGCGTTCGTGACGAAAAACGAGAGTTTCGTGGGGGTCCCATCGAAGAAGATGGGGAAGTCCTTTGGGGCCCGGGCGTTTTGCGCGGCCCCGCCTCTCGCTTCCCGGTGTGTGGTGTCGTCCGCCTGTGCCGTCTGCTGACCCTCCGCTGGCCCGTGGGGGTTCGGTGCTTCGCTCGGGGTGTGGGCCTGTGCGGGGACGTTGTTGGGTGGCGCGGGGGGCATAAGCGACTGGAGCATGGTCCGGAGTTCCGTCAGTTGAGCCCGCATGGCCGCGAGTTCAGCTCGTGCCTCCTCGTCCACAGCCCGCACCGCCGCTGGGGCCGGTTCCGTTGGCGCGTCCTCGGGGGTGGGTTGCCGGCGGGGTTCATCGTCCCTCTGCCGCGGGTCCGCTTCCTCCGCCGTCTGCTGGGTGTCTCCGTCGTCCTCCTCCGTGTTGACCGCCGTTGGGCTGTCGCTCCACGCCCGTTGCTGGGGTGCAATGTGGGGCGCGGGGTCCTCCGCTGGTTTCGGAAGTCGTGCTGCTCCCTCCCGCGGTCGGGTTGCCTCCGTCGCCATCTCCCCTTGGGGTTGGAGCTGAGGCTCGGGTCGGGTGGGGTGGGCGTCCATGGCTCCGGGAGTCTGCGGTGCCTCTGGCCTTGGTCGGTCCTCCTCTGTCTCTTGCCGCGCGGCTCGCCCTCCTTGCCCGTGCCGCTCCAGCCTCATCTTGCTGGTCTTCTCGCCGTCTACTCCTCCCGCGGCTCGTTGTCGTCCGGTGGGGCTCGGCGAGGCTGAGTTTATGACTCTCAGCTTTATGTCATGCGCTGCCTGCCTCTGAATAATACTCAGACACTGGTTCGTGGATCAGGCTCTGATTTATTCACAGCGCAGTTACAGCGTTGGAAGAAAAAAGCTGAGAGTGACAGGAGCGCGCCGGTGCGGGGTTTAAATACCCCGCGCCGGTCAGCGCCCCTTCACTCGCGGTCACGTCACCCCCCTTTGTCCAATACGTTGCCCTGCCGGTGGGTGAGGGGTTCCGGGATCGCCCATCATCAGGTTTTCTATTCCTCTGCTGATTGCTGTCAGCTGGGCGATCTCCGTTGTATTGGCGCTGATGGCTTGGGTGTGCTCCGTGATCCGTTTAGTTATTGTTTGTTGGCCGTTAGTCGTTGTGGGTTGATGGCTACTTATCTTGCACCCCTTCACCTATTTCCTTGCTATTGTCATGTGTGCCATTGCGCTGATGACTTCAGCTCAATGGCACTCATGACAGGTACCTTGCCCAGTGCATGGACTAGGGTGTGCTATCATTATTGGAATGATGGACTACTGTAATGCTCTTTACAGGGGACCCTCCTTGAAGACTAGCAAGAAACAATCAACAGCAAAATATAGTGATTCACATGCAAGCCAACACAAGCCAGTACTGTTATGTCACACCAACATTTTGGGAGCCACACTGGTTGCCCATGTGTTTCCAGGGACACTTCCAAGTTGCAGTGAACAAGTCCAGCGTGGCTTGGGGGTTTCTGAGATTGCTTCCCCAGAAGTGAAGTTCCCCACCCAAGAAAGTCCTCTCTGTGTTCCCCCACTGGGCAGATTCAGTGAGCTATTTTTGGTCTTCCCCCTTTATTTTATTTTTTTCTTTCCCTCTATATTCTTGAGTCTGTTTGCAAATGTTGCATTTTCCATGAGGACCAGCCTCGTAGATGACATAATTTGGGCTTATTAGGTAGAGTGAAAATTGCAAGCTATAGAATTGTAGTTAAGCCTCTGCAGAATTCAACCAGAGAAGCCTTCATCTTACAGCCAGGCCGGGAAGACGGCTGTCTGTTTACTCTGTAAATCAAATAACAGCATCAGGCATTGTGGAAAAATTCTGAATTCAAGATCTTTCTCCTGCTGGTGCTAAATTGGGACTGAAGCAGGTTGAACAGGTCTGCCCTGGAGAGATTCACCTTATTCACCCTTCAGAACGCATGAACTACCAAAAGCTCAGGTTTTTTTATTTTAATTCTTTGGCACATTGAAATTAACCACATCAGAGTGTTGTATGGTGTGATTCAACACACTGAGATTTAGACTGGCAGACCTATGCAGGGTCCTTGCATCCATTTCATGGGAAAGACCATATAAAAGGATTGTAGGAATTTGGTGACACATAATAACTTGTAATATAAACCTTATTAAACCACTCTAAGGCTCCCGAACTACTTCTTAATTTCTTTAACGGCTGTAATAAAACAAAGTAAAAGGTGAAAGGTCTCTGTGGACCAAAAGTTCCCTATTACAAATTCTTAACCTGGTAATTAATTTTCTAGGGAATAAAGGAAAAAGCAAACTTATTCATCTTCCTCACTGGTTTTGACATTCAGTAACCTTAATTGATGGTAGGGGATTAGAAACCCAGGTCTAATTCTCATATAGCAGTGTGGAATCAACTAGTTTCTAAAAAGACCAGGCAATTTCCCCTCTTATAAAATAGACACAAGGACTTCTGGCTTCCTGTAGCTTCCTCAGGACTAGTCACCTTTACTGGGGTATAAGTCTGGGGGTGGGGGAGGATAACTTTATTGGTTTTATTATTACATGACCTGTGTGGTGTTGGCAAAGTTTCTCTGTTCCACCGCAGTTACCTTGACATGAACAATGGAGTATCCTGGAAGCCGAAATTTTGTGCCACTGCCTTGTTGCTGTTTTGAGCTCTAATGTCCAGCGTCTGTTACTTCATTCACTTGCTCAGAGTTTGGCTAGTTTGCCATAGGTAGAATTGGGAGGGGCATACAAAGAAAGACAATGGAATTTTAATACAGTACATTGGAAAAATGCTTCTTAGCACATTGGCATCCAGCCTTGT
The DNA here is from genome assembly GCF_035149785.1 of Candoia aspera. NCBI lineage: Eukaryota > Metazoa > Chordata > Lepidosauria > Squamata > Candoiidae > Candoia > Candoia aspera. The sequence continues at coordinate 104,689,548 of NC_086156.1, forward strand.
TTCCCCTCTCTTTCTCCCTTTCATTCTCTGTATTTAAAGGCCTATAAGAGTGAATCTGCTGTACCTATCTGGTATCATGAGCTGTTGCTCACAAAAGATTCTCCTCCAGGGAAGTTGGTTAGTCTTGGAAATGCTACTAAACTCCATGTCTGTTATGTTGCCACAGACGATCACGACTCTTCCCCCATTTCCTATCTGGAATAGAAGGATTCATGCATCTATATATTCTCTATAAACCAACCCAAGAATATAACTGGAAGTAACTCTTCTGATCCTATCACCATCCCTTCTACTGCCTGGGTGATATTCCCAATACATTTTCTGACCAGGTGCCGAAAGAGACCTCATTCCTACAAAGGCATGAATTCCATCATGTCAGAGATGAGAATCTGTTTCTTTCAAAACCTTCATGACAATTAATGTCCCTTGGAATCAGAATATTATTCTCATGGACAAACTTACAGATTATAAGCATTCTTAGAAAGGAAAGAGAGGAACTTTTGTCTACGTATAGTCTATATATTCAAGAACAAAATTTATTATGATTGTGGACCAGAATAGGATAAAGACACAACAGAATTTAAACTGTATTGATTTAAACCATTAATAGGGTTGCCCATCTCAGAGCAACGTTACCACATGGTGTACAAAATTAAAGCTACAAATAATTACACCAACCAACCAAATAACACATGTCCAACTCAAAGATATCATTCTCAACTTACAGTTGCAAAGAACAACCATAAAGACAATCAGCTAGCAGAACTTGCTCAACTTCCTGGCCCAAATGCCTGGGGCCACCTGGATCTCTGGAAGGATGCTGCTCTACAAGGCAGGTGCTACAACAGCAAAGGCATGAGTCCTGGGTCCAGAAAGATAACATTGCTTGATAGAAGAGACCCAGAGCTTGCTCACCTTGTTAGTTCTGGTGAGGTGAGCAGAAACCGTTGGAGACAGGTGGTCCAGCAAATAGCCTGGCCCTAGACCATGTAGGGCTTCATAGGTGAGAACCAGCACCTTGAATCACACCAGTGCAGCTCGCAGAGCAGTGATGTTATATGAGCATCATGTGGAATGCCAAGAATTGCCTGCGTCGCTGCATGGTGGACCAGCTACAGCTTCCAAGTGCTCTTCAAGGCAGTTCCATGTCCAGTGCATTACAGTAATCCAGACAGGAGGTAACTAAGGCATGAGTCCCCAAGAGTAAGGCTTCCTGGTCCAGGAATCAGTGCAACTGGTGAATCAGATTTACCTGTGCAAAGGCCATGTTAACTATAGCAATATACAATAAAAAATAAGATACTGTAAAATCAAATAATCCCCAGAGCACTGTCAAATATCTACCCCATATCAACATTCATGGTTATAATCCTATTTTGAATCCTTGAATGTAGAAGACAACGTTTAGTAACTAAAGATGTGACTTTGGGATCTTTATCAGGTGAAACCAATCAGGTATAAATTACTCAGACTGTCCTGGAAGATTGTAAAAAGAGACTGCATCAACCTAGTTTGAGAATCTGTGTAAAACTAGCAACAGAGAGGATATGTTCAATATGGGAACCAGAATAATCCTGGAAAAATACCAGCTGTTGTGGGTAGTTTATTTAATTTGTATGGTTTATACTTAAATATGTTAGACATGTTTTTATTTTTTTCAGCCATTCTAATTCCTCAATGGAGATACATCACTTCACAAAAATCATTGCAATCAACAGCCCATCAATTACCGGTTTGCCAGTCAAATTGTCTTGCATACCCCAAACAGTATCAATTCTGTAGGAGATGGAAAGGCTCTTCAGATGCCACCACACTCTTCATTACGGATTTCTTTTTCTCTTTAGAAAATCCTTTATGGCCTCCTTGACCTTCTCATTCCTCAGAGTATAAATAAAAGGGTTCAGCAATGGAGTGACCACTGCAGTTAGAACTGCCACTGCTTTCTGGACATCCCGAGAGTGTCCCTTGTTAGATAATGCATACATAAAGAAGGCACTGCCATAGAAGATGGAAGCCACCATGACGTGAGATGCACAGGTGGAATACGCCTTCTTCTGACCTTTGGAAGGATTCATACACAAGATGGTGACAATGATGTAGAGGTAAGAGACAGCAGTGACTGACAAAGAGCTGAGGAGTACCACAGAGGATAGGATGGAGGCTAGACTCAAAAGGAAATGGGCATCATTGCAAGAAAGGGTTATCATTGGACCATAGTCACAGAAAAAGTGGTCTATGCGATTTGCGTCACAGAATGATAGTTGGAAGATCAAACAGAAGGAGACGTTGGTAGAAAGGAACCCTCCAATCCAACAGAATAGGACCAAACAAATGCAAAGACAACTGTTCATGATGATGGTATAACGAAGTGGATGGCAGATGGCAACATAGTGATCAAAGGACATAACAGCAATGAGGATGAATTCAGTGGTTCCAAGGAAGAAATAAAAATAGCACTGGGCAGCACAAGCTCGGAAAGAGATGACTTTGTTCCTGGACATAAGGTTCATCAACATTTTGGGGGTGATGGATAAGACAAAAAGGACCTCCAAGAGGGAAAGGTTGCAAAGGAAGAAATACATTGGGGTGCGGAAGTGCTGATCAAAGCTTACCAGCAGGATGATGATGAAATTCCCAGCAAGCGTTAATAGAAAAACCACTAAGAGCGCAGCAAAAAGGAAGATTTCCAAAGACCTAGACAACTGGAAGCCAACTAAAATGAATTCTGTTACCTGCTCCATGTCTGTACCCTTGTGATTTCTTGATCTCATGTCTAGTTTGAGCTTTGGAAAAAAGCAAACACAAAAGAGTTCATGTTAGAGCCTGCTGTTTTTTCCAGACAAGCCACTGCACTTTCCTCCTGAAATCGTTGCTCATTAAAGAGATCAAACCTATGGTTTTCGTTCCTAATATTTTGGAAATCCAAGCTGATTCTTCAATTCCCCTTTGAAATCTAACACAGTGGAGTGCTCTAAAGCAGCTTACGGAGATTGAACCCACAGTACTGCACAATCCTTTGATGTACATAGGGGAAAAAACAAAGGAGAAGTTGATCAACTGCAAAGATCAACAACCGTTCTAGATGGAGAAAGCAATAAATTTCATGAGCGTATAGGAGAAATGAGTACAACTGACGTACAATATAGGCAATTTCCTCACCACTGATTTACAACTTTGGAGTGGCAATATAAAGGTTGCATTCTTGAGATATAGCAGCACAGTGGTGGTTGGATGATTCTGTGAGATGGTATACATTAGTAGTGAGGAAATGATGAAAGGATCACAAAACACTAAAGCAAAGAAGTTAAAGAGTGACCAGCAGCTTGGTTACTTTTCCTGTACTTTAGAATCTGGGGTGAACCCAGCCCGGTTGATGCCCTGGGGGTTTGATGTATTATCTGAACCCAGAAAATGGATTAATTCAATAATCAACTCAAGCCTTTTGGCTGAACTCAGCCAGAAAGTCATAATTAGAGGCTGCAAAAAGAGCCAGAGAGATGTAATGGGAAAGGGGTTGGACTGGCACCAAGAACAGGTTGTGATCCAGCCACAGAAACCTACTGGATGACTTTGGACCAGTCACCATTCTCTCAGCTCAGCTAACCTCACAGACTGGTTGTGTGGGGAAATACAGGGGGAGGGAGCAGCATATATTCTGCCTTGAGCATGTAGGAGACAATTTCTCCCCTTTGGAGTGTTCATCAGACTGGAGACCAGGACATACTTACACTGACCCATGAATTAATTTATTGACAATTGCAGTACTAGAGGCTAAAATTTAATGACTGGAGACAGGTGGGTTTAATGGTCCTCTTTAGTGGCAAATACAAATCAACCCTTCCATTTGATTGATGACATTATAATTACAGCTTAACAGCCTCAGTTTAATTGGTCATTACCCTTATACAACTGATAACATTACCTTTATTGATTAGATCAGGTTAATGCATATTAAAATATATGAGAGAGCCAGTTTGGGGTAGTGGTTAAGGCATCAGGCTAGTACTAGTCCCACCTTAGGCACAAGCTAGGTGGGTGGCCTTGGGCCAGGCCCTCTCTCAGCCCTAGGATGGAGGCAAGGGCAAGCCACTTTTTGGTTTCCAGAGCTAGTTGCCAACAACTCTCAGCTGCCTAATTCATTCCCAGTGGGCAGTCTGCATTCTTGCGGCAAACATTTTCATTTATCGTGTTAGTGTATTGTTATGTTAGTATTTTATGTGTCTTGTCATGTTAGTATTTTAAGCACAGTTGTGGATTCCAAATGCCTGCAGGCTTTTGTTGAATATCCAGCATGGCCTGCTAAATCACTCACTCCATTTTATTTATTTATTTATTTATCTATCATATTTATATAGCTGCCTATCTCACAGACGTTGCTTATTATTGATCATTCTGGTTCCACCTATAATCCTCCAAAATTCCACCTTCAAGCACTCAAAGGAATGGTGGGATAGAAAACTAACAAAGAAGCAAATACTTGTTGAATTCGTTCAACCCTCAGTTGGATAGTTGTTGAGATCTCCTCTTTATCTCTAAATAACTTTTGCTGCTCATCAAATTGTGGGCTTTCACCAGCTGCATGTGTAAATTCCCCAACAAAGGATGGGGTTCTTTTGACTTCAGTGCTTCTAACCCTCTCTAGTGCATAGAAATTATGCATAAATACCTCAGCCAGTGAGGCCAAGAAAACCAAAACAGTTCCCCTGATTTTCACATACCTTCACCAAATGCTCTTCACAAACACACTTTTCATTCTGTCATCAAATCTCTGTTTACATTTCATCTTCTAAACAAAATTCAACAATCTTTGGAATTGTCTTAAACATGATGAAAGGTCAAACTAGTTTCTAATAAATTAGTATCATTCCTGGGAACATCAGGGTCAGGGAGAAAGCTAACACTGAATCACTGACATCTTTGAACTTACCACTGAATGATATCTTCAATCATCAGGTTCAATAAAGACTGAAATATTAAGGAGATACTTATATGAAGGCACCTGGGGAGGTTCCTTGTTAAGTACTATAAATTTTCAACTAGATATTTATTTTATTTATTTATTTTATTTATGCCTCAAATTTGTACTACTGCCCATCTCCCTCTGAGGAGGGACTCTGAGATATATAATGTCAAGGGAATTTGAGTCTCAAGCTGTTGCTGAAGAATTCATTTCCCTTGTCTTGCCAAGAGCTCTGCAACAGGACCTTCATACAAATCTTAAAGGAAAGAAGAAAAGACTGAATTGATGATTTATGGATTTGGGGATTAAAAAAATTTAAATAGGGGAGGGAAAGAGTAAGATGGCAACTACTTGATAGAAAGAAGGGTGGAAGTCATAGCTCTATATTTTCTTTTTTCTTTCATTTCTTTTCTTTTTTATTTTATATCTTCTCTTTTTCTTATTTTTCTTTTAAGTTTTTATACTGTTATTGTATTTAAAAATTCTAATAAAAATAAATTGGGGAAAACATGCTAAAGGAAAGGATGCCAAATGACCATTATTCTGGTCTACTGTAGCTGGTCGAATAGAACAAAATGGTACCCACATGCAGGATAAGGTCATATATATTAACAACAGACTTTCTGTGTATGTGCAGTAGAACCTCACATAGATCATCTATGCTCTAAGTCTGGAAGAAGCAAGGAAAGAAGGAAATGTAACTGGACAGATCAGGGGGGGGAAAAGATTTTTTAAAAGATGTGAAAGGGTGTACCAGTACATTTAGCCCTGCTTCAGTGCAAGATGGGATTTATAAATCCCATTCAGATGGTCTAGAATGTCAGATTAAAAAAAAAAACCACATATCATTTCTTGAGCCAGTTTATGTGAACATGGGTTTCATTCATTCTTTTCATGATTCCTGAAACACCTACCCAACCTTGGCTGATCTCAAAAAACTAAACTGACTTGGACGTAGCTGATTCTTGGGTGGGAGATCACTGAGAAATCCTGGGGCTGTAGATTAGGCTGGAAAGGCTGAGCTGTGATCCTGTTTCTTTGGTAGGTCTATATGGCATCGTAATAGGCTTTACTGACTCCCCAGAGCTTCTATCATTATACTTTTTAATAATTATACTGTTCTTGTTATATTTGATTTTGGTTCCCGGGTTCTTGTAGTTATTTAAGCCATGGATTATTTAAATAAACCAATTTAAGGCCACCTCCATAGCATTTGGCAATTTTAGGTAGCTTACAACAATCATAGCTGAAAGGACATTCCAGAAAAAGCAACAGCAAAATACTTAGTACTCTTGCCAAAACAAGCAGACAAATCAATGTCGTGCCCATGAATTTAGCAGGGACTGAACATTGACCCTGAACATGGACCTAAATTATACAACTAAAATTCAGTAATGCAATCTCAGGTTCTGGACAGCCACGAGTGACAGGCTGGAGGTTGCACAGCAGCCCTATTCTTGATTGCCCATCCTTCTCTTAAGGCATGTAGTTGGGGAAGAAATTACCCCACATTGTAGCTTGGTTTCAAATGAGATAAATACAACCTTCTTTCATTCAGGAGATCTTCCATCCATTATGGAAGAACACTGAGTCACACGTTCATTTCTGCCTCTTAGTAAAGAAACATTTTTGTGCGGGAGCAAAGTGCTAGTGGGGAGAAAGAACACAGAGCTTCCCCGATGTGATAAAATCTCCTAAGTTCAAACCTTCAGTGCACTGAATAAAGCAGTCCTTGTGGCACTGGCACCAAAAGAATTTATTCAGCAAAGGTATAAATATTGCCTCCATATCTTGCTTTCTCCTTTATCAATACATAACTGATTCCTACCACCCTGGTTCAGCTGGGGAAAGGCAGGCAGCTTGTGAACATTTGTTTGTTAAACAAAATCTCTGTTTGAACGTCTTCCCCGTGATTTCTGATGTCCACCAAAAGGGCAAAGTTTATCTTTAGTTGATGGACAGACGATCTGGCCATTTCCCTCTTTCCTTTAATTGCCATTTTGTGTTATCAGTGAGACTGGAGTCTTCCGTTAAATCTATTAAGGCAGCAGAGAGTTCTGCTGTGTCCTGGAACCGTTTCCAGTGAAAACTAGCTGTAAAGGAGAGAAAGGTTCCATCTAGAAGCCAAACTCCATGGAGAAGAGGTAGGATCAGATGAGAGTTATAAGCTCCTGGACATGCCGGCTTAAAAGTCTCTTGACCCGTACCCGGTGATCAAAGCTCAGGAGGCTTGGTGCCAAGGCTTGTATTCTGAAGTGGATCATAGCAGAGCTTGGGGTATAAATAGGAACTCTCTGCACTAAACTTACCAGAAGAAATCCAAATGTTCACTTCTCTTCCACGGGTGGCTTTTACACATTGACAATTTTCTCACCGGGAAGGTAAATATGAAAGGACCTTAATCTGCATTGCTCTGAAGCTACTTTCCACACATGCATCTTTGACCCTGGTTCACCCAGGAGGGACAGACACCCAACAGCTAACATGTTGTGTCTGTGTGCATCTGTCTTCTACCCTCGTTCCTGTTGCATCTCTGTATTTATGTCTAGGTGCGCAATGGAAGGGCTGCATATGTGCTGCTCTAGATCACTGATCAGAAGGGAAAAGGGAGGGAGGCTTTGATCAATGTCATTTGTAATCCATCTCATTCTCCAGCTGCCTCTTCCACAGGGATGAATGGATGGGGGGAACATTCCTGATTGTTTGTTTGTTTGTTTGTTTTTCTCTGTAGCCACTGGCCAGGACTGGCCAATTTTCCAACTCAATCTTTCTTCTGCTCATCTCTCTTCCCATACCAAATTTGTTCCTGCTCTTTTCAGTTTTTGGAAAGTTATCCAGCTGATGGGCAGTGGGCAGAGTCCCAGCCCCATTCATATCTCTCTCCCCCCCCCTTTTTTTTTTCTTCCTGTCGGGAGGGATATCAAGGGGTTGGTTTCAGTCCCAGGATCTACACACACTGAAATGAACTAAGGGAACCATCTGGCATTAGTGGCAAGGAGAAGAATTTATTGATTAATCAGATTGGATTCCATGACAATCAGCAATAGTTTGTCTTGACTGGCAAACAGCCCAATATTCTCCACCACTGAACTCAATGGGAATTACTTTTATTAACATCAAAATAACCACAAATAGAGACATCAGATCTTAACTATAATGCAGGGTGCATCTCAAATGCAGATCTTGGATACTGGCATCAGCTGGTTAGTCCTCTGGAAAGATCTAATATGGGATTGCCAGACAAAACTGTTCTTCTGGGGGAGACACATTTGCAGACAACAGGACTTCCTTTTTTTTTTTTTTTTTTTGGTGTAGCTTTTTGCACACTGAAGACCAAATGCTACCTGACTTCATTCAGTCTATGTCACTGATGACTATTTTGGATGTTGTGATTCTACAAATCCTTTCCTATAACAATTCAAGGTAGATTAACTTTTACCAGCCTAGTAGCATAGAGAGTAAAGGAGATGACCTTGACAGAGATATGCAGGAACCATTACCTAGGCAAAAAGGGCAGAAGTGTTTTTTAAGTCCACAACTACAAGATAACCTCTGGAAACACATCTGGCAGACACCTCCCTAATTCCCAGGAGTATAAGCAGGGGAAGGAGGTCCAGCACAACCAGCCTTGCAAGATTCTGTTATTACAGCCCATCTCCATAAAAGTAGCTTTAGCTTTCCTGTAGAGTTGATTTCCTGGTCTGCTCTAGCTTGTGGGGCTGACAGGTAGCATCCATTACCCATTGTACACCTGAGGACACAGAAATTGCATGCTTCCCAAATGAGAAAGCACATTAGACTCTCTTTCTCAAGAGAAAAGATATTGCCCCATTAATGTCAGCCCAATGAGGCAGACCAGACCAAACAACAGATTCCATTGAAGATTAAAAACTGCTTTTATGGAGATTGGCAATAGTAACATAATTTTGCAAGTCTGATTGGGCTTTCCCTTATCCTTCTTTTACATTCATGTGAATTAGGGAAGTGTCTATCTGAGACATTTTTGTAATCCTCCTCCAGTGTTTGGGCTTAAGCCACATTGCCCTTTTTGTTGCTTTGGTAACAGATCTTTCTTCTCTCTGTCAAGGTCATCCTCTTTGCTTTCCACAACTAACAGGCTGAAAATCATGCAGTGCCAATCACATAATTGATATGGCAAGGCTCCAGATATTTATTTTACCAGCGGCTACTTTTTTGCAGGCACCAAATGCCACACAAAAACTTGCAGGACACTCTCAACAAACTGGAAACTAACAAGGTAACTTCCTTGTAAGATTCTGTTCAAAGCTTGGGAAACAACAGTTCAATCTTTTTCCAACTTTTGCAGTTGAGTGTTTCAGTGGGAAATACCACTTATAAGAACAAGTTTTAGTCCCACCAAATGGGATGGGATAGCACCTTAGTAGTCATTTACTTACAGAGTTTAGGGTTAGCCTTTGGTATCTCCTTTAGCTTTCATCTGAAGCTGGGCCTGGGTCTGAGAGAGAAGTCCTATTGAGAGCACTGAGCTATGAGTTCCATGAGTCTACCTCTTCTCATAAATTCCATGGAGCCAGCATTATAATTGGACTGGCACAAAGATCTCCTGTGACAACCAGAATGATGTCATGCTCTTTGTGGGGACACCCTGCTGGATACATGAAGGTGTAATTCAGAAGTTGCAGGCTTCCAACAATAGGTGGAAACACAGGGGTTTCATCAGTGCACAAACTGACCACTGTATGCAGGATAAATGGGCTTATTGCCATTTATGAGTAGTGTTAATGGAGAACAACAGAATCAGAATATTTACCCCTCTTCTGTTTATTATCTGTCCAGGTTCCTGGAGTCCCCCACCATGCTCACTTCCAAGATCTCCTTCTCGTTGCTTGTCTCCTTGGCTCTTCTTCTTGAGGGCCTGTTGGTGCAGCCCAGCCAAGGGCAAACCTGGTCAGGCTTCCAGCAAAAGCACATTGATTACCCCAGAACCCAAGCTCCCAACCCCAATGCCTATTGCGAGCGGCTGATGAGGATGCGACAAATGACAAAATCGTTCTGCAAATTCCACAACACTTTTATCAACAGTCCTCCTGCACAAGTCCAGCAAATGTGCCAAGGAAGTGGATCTCACAGTGTCTTTGACAGCAAGGTTGCTTATCCTATGATAGATTGTCGACATACAGGTGGCACTCCTCCTAATAACTGCAGGTATCAAGGCACACAGCTAACGAGACGCATTCGTGTAATCTGTGAAAATAATTTACCAGTTCACTTCATTCAAATCATACTATAAGCAAAGAGGTGAATGCTCACTTCTTCTCACTCAAAGAAGACATCCAGGAAGTGTGGATCAAGAATTCAGCTCAATATATTGCTTTATCAGTTTGCTTGAATCTTCATCTGAAATGAAATGTATTTTAATGAAAATTCTCTCCTCAAACTGAACTAGAACTGCAGGGCTGAGGCAAGTAGCCGTGGGCTTCGAATTTGCAGGGCCTCCTTGCTTTCCTTTTCACACGCTTCATAGTTAGCTGTCCTTTTTTTCTGTCCTCTCAAATGTACCACAATTAATCAGGGGATAAGCTTGAATCTAACTGGCAGTAGAGACACATAGTTATGTATATGTATCTGCAGATTCTCTTAATAAACTTGTTTCTTGTAAATACAGACTATTGTTGTGCCTAACTTAGGCTTGGGTTCTGACCTGTACACTTCCTTTCCTCTCCACTCACAAAGCACCTTAGTGGGGCCATACTATAACCTTGGAGGTCAGCTAGGACTTTGGAATGCTACTACAAATCATGTGGTGGATCCATGTGAAGCTTCCTTAGGAACGACACTTTGAAGTGCCACTGGAAATTCTCCTTGTGGGTCTCTATTAAGGCTCCAGAACTTCCAGCCAACACTTGGAGGCCCTAAGGGCAGCCCTCAAAATTTTCGAATGCCCTCTTTGCTTCCCAGTTAGGAGCCTAGGGCCATAAGTCATCTCTCTGCCAAAGCATCCCTTACCAGATCTAACTGGACCAATCACAGGGACACTTTTACTTAATGGGCTCCTTTGGGCTCCCCTGAATTTTGGGGCTTAGTTTCCCAACCAAACACTCTGGCAGAATGGCCATGCCCTACTTATACATGCAGATTACACTCTTCTTTGTTCTATTTAAAACTAAGCAGAGTTGAACCTGATTAGTGCTTAGATGCGGGTCACCAGGAAATGCCAGGGCTGTAGGTTGGACTGGGAAGAAAATGAACAAACAAACAAAAATCTTAGAAGAAAACAACAGCTGTCACAATATCAGGATGTGCCAGATTAGGTTGGCTTTGGAAGAAGTCTGCAGGTGCTTGTGGGTAACTGTAGGGAAGAAAGGCTCATAATAAACAATTCTAAAACCAAAAGCATCATTTTCTCAAATTGATTACCCCAGAACCCAAGATCCCAACCCCGATGCCTACTGCAACCAGCTGATGAGGATGCGACAAATGACTATGCAGCAGACACACACACAAGCACATTGACACACAAACATGCTCATGCAACTAAGACAGTTTAGCCTTTTTAGTACTTGAAATGGAGAGCATCAGAAAATCCCTGGTCTATTGGCTAGCCAGGGAAGTTGAAAAAAAATTCCTGGATGAAAGCAGTGACAAACCATTTTTCTAAAACCTGCCAAAAATTACACAGTTGGGTCTATGACAGTGTTTCTCAAGCTTGGCAACTTCAGTTCAATTGATTTTATTATGGTCACTGACCAGTACAAGATACAATTCTATAAAAATATGCACATTAGCCATTAGCCATAAAATATGAGCCATCTAAATTAAAATAATTTTAAATTTGAGTTTTCAAGTTCCAGTTAAGTGTTAAAATACGTTTGGATCACAATGTAAGTGAGCCCCTTAATCAAGTTTAAAAACAATATTAATTTGCATTATCATGACTGGCTTGGCAACTTTAAGATGTATGGACTTTAACTCCCAGAATTCCCCAGCATTCTACTTATCAAGGACCAGTTACCAGTAATTTACTTATAGAGTTTAGGGCTAGTCCTTGGTATCTCATTTAGCTTTTGTCTGTCTCTCTGCAGCTAGGTCTACGTAAGAAGCCACATGGATTACTCCATGCAATTAGCTTGGAGTTCCATGCATCTACTCCCTTCTCTTTGATTTAGTGGAGCCAGCTTCCACTAAACATGGAGATCTTCTGACCACATGCAGTCATCTCATGCCCTTTGTAGCAATACCCTTCTGGATCCATGCCTCCCTCAGTGCACAAACAACAACCACATGCAGGTTGACTGCATTTCTTGTCATTGCCTGAGAAGTATTAATGTTGAATGGGGGAATTAAGGGATCACTCAGAATATTTATCCCTCTTCTGCTTCCAATCTCTGCAGATTCCTGCAGTCTCCCACCATGCTTGCCTCCAAGATCTCCTTCTTTAGCTTCCCATCACTCACTACAACACTTACCCTTCCTGTTCAATGCAGCCTCCAGCATTGTAAGGTTGCCTAGCCCTGATTTTGCGCAATTCCTTTCAAGGTGTCTGTTCACACAGCAAAAGCCTGGCACACTGTATACAAGATGGCTTGATGACACCAAAGACATATCCCATCCTGAAGGAACTGGTGTGGGGGTCTCTGTGTATCTTATAAACTTCTTTCATTCTTTGCAAGGGTTCTCCTCCAGATTGACTAGATTAAGATCCTGCCTCCTCCAGCAGCAGAAGTGCTAATAGGTACTGGAAGCCTGGATGCAGTCAGAAAAAGGTGAAGCCAACTTTAGGCAAAAGACATAAAATGAGAAGAAAGGAGGCTTTTTAGGACAAGAGCAAAAGAGAATATTCATTTTAACAATTCCTACACAATCCAATTATTATGGATGGGGCAACCAGATCTCAGCTACAAAGTTGGAAGACTTACTTATTCAGTTGCTCTACAGTAGTTAAACAGATTTTAAAGTATAGTTGTCCTGATTACCAGGAAACACACTGAGACGAGGACTTGGTCTCTAATATTTATTAGTAGTACTTAACAAGAATCCTAACAAACTGAGAAGGCGTGGGAAAACCCAGCCATATAAACCCCAAAGGTTAAGGCGGTCCCGATCTGTGTCTCTTTGAATGGCTGAACAGTTCCTCAGTGCTACGCATGCGCTTGACAGTCTGGGTGGGAGCCCCCTGCTCGCCATCCTTACTCATGACAATAGTGACCCTATTTAATCATAAGAATCTCTAGGGAGTGTTTAAGGGTGACCAACTTCGTGAGACCCGCAAAAGCCTTGGGTACCATTAAAAGACTAGGGCTCTTTTAAAAGTGGCCCCAGGATTGTAATGTCTAAGGTTGGATGGGGAAAAATGATTAAACTCATGGGATGGAATGATATTCACTGCATTAAGTTGATTTGATTTCATTTTAAATAGAAAGAAATTAAAATGAAATCATATTTTGATTCTCTCCTGGCCTCACCTACTTTTTCAGAGAGTGACCTCTGACACACCACCCAAATGTCACAGGGAATCCTCTGTGGAAAGAAGATGTGGATCCCTGGAAAACAATCTCCATTCATTTTCATTCAGCTCCACCTTCTACTATGACATTCACCAGGTGATCAGGAGAAAGGGTAGGACCATAAGGAAGGCTGAGAGAAGGAAGATAGATGCTTTGGAACTGTGGTGTTGGAGGAAAATTCTGTGAGTGCCTTGGACTGCAAGAAGATCAAAGCAGTCCATCCTCCAGGAAATAAAGCCAGACTGCTCACTTGAGGGAATGATATTAAAGGCAAAACTGAAATCCTTTGGCCACATAATGAGAAGACCAGGACACCCTGGAGAAGATGCTGATGCTAGAGAGAGTGGAAGGCAAAAGGAAAAGGGCAAGATGGATGGATGATATTCCAGAGGTGACAGACTACCTTGGGGGAGCTGGGGATGGCAATGACCAACAGGAAGCTCTGGTGTGGGCTGATCCATGAAGTCACGAAGAGTTGGAAGTGACTGAATGAATAAATAACATAATAACATGAAATGAAAACTAATTATACAGAGAGTGGCAACAGTCAGAGAACCTTGGCTGATTTGTGAAAAGCTAAGCAAGATCAGGCCTGGTTAGTTTTTGGATGGGACCTATCTGGACACTGCAAGATGGTATACTAGGCCAGAAAGTCAAAAAGAGATCTGGAAGAAGATAGCAGTGAACCACTTCTCTAAATGACATGGATGGGTCCATGAACCCAGGCTGAACTAGACGGCAGCTTCTCCTTGACCTTGACTGATCTTGAAAAGCTAGATGGGTTAATAATTTGAAAGAAGAGGAGACCCCTAGGTCTTCTAGACAGGAAGTCAAAAGAAAAGAAAAAGACAGCAGGAACACTTTGGTATCGATACCAAGAAAACAAGATGGCTATTCCTCATGTAAACTGTTATCTTGATATTCGAGCAGCTCTCAGACATAAAACATGAGCTGGATGTGTTGAAAGGAAATATTGGGGCTTTTGTGCAAAAGTATGAATTTAAACCTTCTACTTTTATAAAAGCTCATGAAACAGATGCGGCTAAGCCTCACACCCAAGGCAAGTGTGCTGATAAAGAGCAAGCAGCTAAAGGAAAAGTTAAACAATTAGATAAAAAGCCGCAGCTCCTAAAGAACAGCCCTTTAACTTCTGATAAGGCAAAGAGTGGGGAAATTACATACAACAAAGACTCTTTGGAAATAAACAAAGCATTTCCTGATAAATACAGTCATCTACTCTAAACACAACAGATTGCTCTTGTTATCTCCATGAATAGACATAACGTCGGAGGCTGGAATACTAGGAGAGCGATTGTAACTTCCCTGGGTCAGCTTCTTCATTGCCAACAGGGGCAGTGAGATTTGCGCACTGTAGAATGGCTCCCGAGTGTTCCAAATTGGAAGCGGATCCTCTTGTCTTTCAAGCCGTCTACCATCCCTTTGATGCTATTTAAGATGAGGTCGTATTTAGCTTTGTTTCAAATTTTTCCTACCAGAGTCTTTTGCAACGAAAAGGTTAAATCTTTATTTGGCGACAAGAGAGCTCCCAAGGCTGCTGCCCTTCCTTCAGCCTTGAGAGAGCATGAGTGTGGGAGTCAGCCTGCCCTGCCTGATGAAGATGTTTGCGATTCAACTGAAGCTGGCCTCATTAATGCTTTCGGCTCTTTACCAAGAAAAGAACAAGATAACATTTTGCTTAAGCTGGAAAATTTGAAGAAAACTTTGCTGGTCACAATGGCTACAGCTGAGCCACTCATAGACCTTGTGTCCCCAAACACTGATAGTAATTCTCTCCCTCCAGCGAACAAGGGACTCTCTGATTATGACTCGCCAAAAAACAGCAGTCCAGATCCTTTTGGGTCAATAGGGAAACTTGTAGCTGAGAGGGAGCCACTACTCTCTTCAGGACATCCTATTGAGTCTCTATCAATAAATCAGAGGACTGGAGGGGGACTTATGCCAGCTTCAACACCACTGAGTCAAATGCAGCATGGCACAGCCATTATGTCTCCATTGCCACTGAATGAAGCCTGGGTAAGGCAAGATCAGCTGGCTGATGTTAACTTTGAACAAGATCCCCAGGAGCCGATGCAGGATTTGCATGAGGCAAGCCACCTTCCAGCAGAGGTTGTAACACCTGTTGTTGACTCCTTAGTTCAATATAACAACCTCGTAGCTCTCACTTGTCAAAACCACATTTCATGACTGGCTCCAAATGATTATGCATTTTCCCTTTTAACCTGGAACATTGCTGGATGGTCAGTTCCATCAAAAGACCAACTTTGTTTTTACTATTTATCACAAGATGTCCTCTTATTACAGGAAACCTGGGCATCTTCAGAGGTGGAGCTAGATGGTTATTGAGTTAATTCTATCTTAGCTGTTCCTAGTAAGGTTGGTGGGAGATCTAAGGCTGGTATTGCGACTTTAGTAAGCACGGCCCTACAATTTAAATGTATGTCACTCCCCCCTCTAGAGCCATGGGTAGCAGCTACCTTGCTTTATCCAAACATGTGGAAATTTTGCTTTTTAATGTTTATATTCCTTCTTTTAATCAGAATGATCTGCTTAGTACTATCTGGGAGCATATAGAAAATTTTATTTGTAACTGCTTAGAGAAATATCCCACAGCATCAATAATAATTGGTGGGGATTTAAATGCTAGAATGGGATTAAATGATTACACACTATACAATCAATTTAAGATCTATTATGAGGAGAATGTATTAGAGGAACCTCTGTACCCTAGAGAATTTAAAGATCCAAAAGCTAACTGGGCAGGCTTATGTGCAAGACAAGTGATTGCATGCCTGGATCTATGCATTCTCAATGGTTCCGTAGGAGGGGATCATCCAGCAGAATACACTTATTGGGGGGCAGGAAGAAGATCCACAATTGATTACTGGATAACTTTGTGTGATCTACTGAAATTCCTACAGAGAATGGAGGTAGATTCCAGATTAGAAAGTGATCACAACCCCCTAATTTTAACTTTGACACCCTACTGGAAATCTTTAAGAGCTAATTTAATTTACCCCCCAATGTTCGAAAGCACTAATACCCAGGTGAGAATTAAATGGATGGAGAAGAATGCAATAGAAGTTGATAAATGGATGCTAGTGCCCGAAACTTTAGAAATTCGTGCTCACCTCCTAGATAGTAAGTCCCATATATTATATTTAGACTGGTTCAAAAGTTTAATTGCCAAGCTTAAAACAGTTCTTACTAAGGGAATGGAGTCTTTCCCTAGAAACAGGGTTATAAAAAATAAAAAAATGGTTTGATAAGGACTATGTACAGTTAAAGAAGATATATAATAAGGCGTATAGGAAAAGTAAAAATTTCCCCTCTGAGGACCCAACTCATTTACTAAGGTCCTTAAAGTTTCAATACAAGGCTTTATTAAAAGAAAAGAAATGTATGGCATTAAAGGAATCTTGGCAGAAATTAATCCAATCAGTCAGGATGAAAGATAAATCCTTTTTTTTGGCATATCACTAGAGGTTTGGGAAAATTGCTCCCACCCCCACCTAATCAAGTACCATCACATGCATGGGAGGAATTTTTTAGAGGGTTGTATATGGATCATGCTTGTGATATGAAGGAGAGTCAGTTTAATCTAGACAAAATTCCACACTGGCCTCCAGTTACAGCACAAGAGGTATCCCGGCTGATCAAATCCCTTAAGGTTCACAAGGCTCCCGGTGCTGACTGTGTCTTCCCCGAAATAATTAAAAGGAATTCTAGTTGGTGGGCACCTTTACTAGCATCTCTCGTCACATATGTAGATCAGACTGGTTATATGCCAAAGGACTGGGGAATGGCAATTATTGTTCCAATCTATAAAAAGGGCAACAAAAATGATCCTTGTAATTATAGGCCCATTAGCTAATTGAGTGTAATTAGCAAGTTATATGCTAAGCATCTAAACAATAAATTACAATATTGGATTTTGTCAGAGGGCATAATTAAAGATGAACAGGCTGGATTTAGAGAGGGGAGATCAACAATTGATCATATCCTGGTACTTCATCATCTTGTATTAAAATATATATATATAAAAAGAAATCTTCCCTCTTTGTGGCCTTTCTTGACTTTAAACAGGCTTTTGATTCAATAGCCAGAAGTGTTCTTTGGGAAAAATTAAAAAATACAAATATTGATAGACGCCTCCTCTATTTAATGCAGAAATTATATTCTAATTCTACTTTAAGAGTGAAGTGTAATCCCCTAGGGACCTTATCTGGCTCAGTAAGTGTGCAGAAAGGAGTACGCCAGGGATGCATTCTTGCCCCCTCCCTCTTTAATCTATACATTAACTCCTTGATTGATCTCCTTCACAATCTGGATTCTCATCCTCCCAACGTTAGCACAACGTAAAATACCAATACTTCTTTATGCTGATGATGCTGTTATTATCTCACAAACCCCAAGTGGATTGAAAAGAGCTATAGCAGCAACATTAAATTACTGCATACAAAATAAGTTGGTTCTCAAATTTGATAAATCAAAAATCCTGGTCTTTGCCAAAAGAGCTATTCAATATTCTTGGAGAGTTAAAGGGCATAACCTAGAACAAGTCAATGCATTTAAATATCTGGGAGTGATTTTCCACTCGAAAGGCACCTGGAATGCACATTTGAACTACGCAGTGCAATTAGCCCTTAGGTCCTCAAATGCTATCAAATGCTTTTTTTACACAGGCGGAGGACAGTTAGTCCCTGCAGCCTTAAAACCTTTTGAGGCCAAAACGTTGGCACAAAATCTTTATGGGGCACAAGCAGGAATTTTTTTGAAAAAAGCATCACAAGAAATTGTACAAACAAAATTCCTGTGATCAATTTTAGCTGCACCTGGTGGAACATCAAATGCCCAGCTGAGACTGGAAACAGGAATGCCACAAATTCAGATTAGGGCTTGGAAGATGATGTTAATATTTTTGCTGAAAATTCAATTTTTCCCAGTTGGTCTGACCGCTCCAGTTCTGATTGATAACTTTTCCTCTCCCTGGAAACAGGCGATAGAGCATAAGTTGGCTCTATATGGGCTTTCCCCAATACTCCTACAATCCTTAGGTTATGATCAAGCCAAGCAGGTGGTTATTAATAGAATAAGAGACATGGAATTCCAGTCAGAAGTTAATTGGATACCCCTGCACAGTAGAAATCAGATAAGATGGGGTACATGGGAACCAGCAAGCTATCTGAAAGACCTAACCTTTCCTAAGATCAGAATAGCATTTTTTAGAGCTAGACTCAATTTCCTTCCATCAGCACTCCTGCAAAGCAGGTATAATAAAACTCCCTTAGCAGAAAGAATCTGTATATGTGGCATTAAGGAGGTGGAAAACATCTGTCATGTTTTATTATGCTGTAAATATTACAGGGATATAAGATCAATATATATATACTCCCCTTAATAGAAAGATTCCTTTCTATTTAACTTCTGATAAGGCAAAGAGTGGGGAAATTACATACAACAAAGACTCTTTGGAAATAAACAAAGCATTTCCTGATAAATACAGTCATCTACTCTAAACACAACAGATTGCTCTTGTTATCTCCATGAATAGACATAACGTCGGAGGCTGGAATACTAGGAGAGCGATTGTAACTTCCCTGGGTCAGCTTCTTCATTGCCAACAGGGGCAGTGAGATTTGCGCACTGTAGAATGGCTCCCGAGTGTTCCAAATTGGAAGCGGATCCTCTGGTCTTTCAAGCCGTCTACCATCCCTTTCTTCAGCAAAGGATCGTTACCTTGTCGTGGTGCTGGAGCTTGAGCACCTCAGTGATGCCATGAGCTAAACCGTGAAGGGCCACCCAAGACGGGAAGGTCATGACAGAGAGGTCAGACTAAATGCGATCCCTGGGGAAGGTAATGGCAACCCACCTCAGTATTCTTGCCGTGAAAACTAAATGGATCAGTACAACCAGAGATATGTCGGTATACCATCGGAAGATGAGACCCCCAGGTCGGAAGATGGTCAAAATGCTACTGGGGAGGAACAGAGGATGAGCTCAACTAGCCCCAGACGTGATGACGCAGCTAGCTCAAAGCCGAAAGGACGGCTAGCGGCCGACGGTGCTGGTGGCGAACGGCGAATCCGATGTTCTAAGGATCAACACACCATTGGAACCTGGAATGTAAGATCTATGAGCCAGGGCAAATTGGATGTGGTTATTGGTGAGATGTCAAGATTAAAGATAGACATTCTGGGCGTCAGTGAACTGAAATGGACTGGAATGGGCCACTTCACATCAAATGACCACCAGATCTACTACTGCGGACAAGAGGACCACAGAAGAAATGGAGTAGCCTTCATAATTAATAGTAAAGTGGCTAAAGCAGTGCTTGGATACAACCCAAAAAACGACAGAATGATCTCAATTCGAATTCAGGGCAAGCCATCTAACATCACAGTGATCCAAATATACGCCCCAACCACAAATGCTGAAGAAGCTGAAGTAGAGCAGTTCTATGAGGATCTGCAGCACCTACTGGACAACACGCCTAAAAGAGATGTTATTTTCATCACAGGAGACTGGAATGCTAAGGTGGGCAGTCAAATGACACCTCGAATTACAGGTAAGTATGGCCTGGGAGAACAAAACGAAGCAGGACACAGGCTGATAGAATTTTGCCAAGACAACTCACTCTGCATAACAAACACTCTCTTCCAACAACCTAAGAGACGCCTTTATACATGGACTTCACCAGATGGACAACACCGAAATCAGATTGATTACATCCTTTGCAGCCAAAGGTGGCGGACATCTGTACAGTTGGTAAAAACAAGGCCTGGAGCTGACTGTAGTTCAGATCACGAACTTCTTCTTGCACAATTTAGGATCAGACTAAAGAGATTAGGGAAGACCCACAGATCAGCTAGATATGAGCTCACTAATATTCCTAAGGAATATGCAGTGGAGGTGAAGAATAGATTTAAGGGACTGGACTTAGTAGATAGGGTCCCGGAAGAACTCTGGACAGAAGTTGGCAGCATTGTTCAGGAGGCGGCAACAAAATACATCCCAAAGAAAGAGAAAACCAAGAAGGCAAAATGGCTGTCTGCTGAGACACTAGAAGTAGCCCAAGAAAGAAGGAAAGCAAAAGGCAACAGTGATAGGGGGAGATATGCCCAATTAAATGCAAAATTCCAGAGGTTAGTCAGAAGAGATAAGGAATTATTTTTAAACAAGCAATGTGCGGAAGTGGAAGAAGACAATAGAAGAGGAAGGACAAGAGACCTCTTCCAGAAAATTAGAAACATTGGAGGTAAATTCCAGGCAAAAATGGGTATGATCAAAAACAAAGATGGCAAGGACCTAACAGAAGAAGAAGAGATCAAGAAAAGGTGGCAAGAATACACAGAAGACCTGTATAGGAAGGATAACAATATCGGGGATAGCTTTGACGGTGTGGTCGGTGAGCTAGAGCCAGACATCCTGAAGAGTGAGGTTGAGTGGGCCTTAAGAAGCATTGCTAATAACAAGGCAACAGGAGACGGCGGCATCCCAGCTGAACTGTTCAAAATCTTGCAAGATGATGCTGTCAAGGTAATGCATGCTATATGCCAGCAAATTTGGAAAACACAAGAATGGCCATCAGACTGGAAAAAATCAACTTATATCCCCATACCAAAAAAGGGAAACACTAAAGAATGTTCAAACTATCGAACAGTGGCACTCATTTCACATGCCAGTAAGGTAATGCTCAAGATCCTGCAAGGTAGACTTCAGCAGTTCATGGAGCGAGAATTGCCAGATGTACAAGCTGGGTTTAGAAAAGGCAGAGGAACTAGAGACCAAATTGCCAATATCCGCTGGATAATGGAAAAAGCCAGGGAGTTTCAGAAAAACATCTATTTCTGTTTTATTGACTATTCTAAAGCCTTTGACTGTGTGGACCATAACAAATTGTGGCAAGTTCTTAGTGGTATGGGGATACCAAGTCATCTTGTATGCCTCCTGAAGAATCTGTATAACGACCAAGTAGCAACAGTAAGAACAGACCACGGAACAACAGACTGGTTTAAGATTGGGAAAGGAGTACGGCAGGGCTGTATACTCTCACCCTACCTATTCAACTTGTATGCAGAACACATCATGCGACAAGCTGGCCTTGAGGAATCCAAGGCTGGAGTTAAAATCTCTGGAAGAAACATTAACAATCTCAGATATGCAGATGATACCACTTTGATGGCTGAAAGTGAAGAGGAACTGAGGAGCCTTATGATGAAGGTGAAAGAAGAAAGTGCAAAAGCTGGTTTGCAGCTAAACCACAAAAAAACCAAGATTATGGCAACCAGCTTGATTGATAACTGGCAAATAGAGGGAGAAAATGTAGAAGCAGTGAAAGACTTTGTATTTCTAGGTGCAAAGATTACTGCAGATGCTGACTGCAGTCAGGAAATCAGAAGACGCTTAATCCTTGGAAGAAGAGCAATGACAAATCTCGATAAAATAGTGAAGAGCAGAGACCTCACACTGACAACAAAGACCCGCATAGTTAAAGCAATGGTGTTCCCCGTAGTAACATATGGCTGCGAGAGCTGGACCATAAGGAAGGCTGAGAGAAGGAAGATCGATGCTTTTGAACTGTGGTGTTGGAGGAAAATTCTGAGAGTGCCTTGGACTGCAAGAAGATCCAACCAGTCCATCCTCCAGGAAATAAAGCCAGACTGCTCACTTGAGGGAATGATATTAAAGGCAAAACTGAAATACTTTGGCCACATAATGAGAAGACAGGACACCCTGGAGAAGATGCTGATGCTAGGGAGAGTGGAAGGCAAAAGGAAGAGGGGCCGACCAAGGGCAAGATGGATGGATGATATTCTAGAGGTGACGGACTCGTCCCTGGGGGAGCTGGGGGTGTTGACGACCGACAGGAAGCTCTGGCGTGGGCTGGTCCATGAAGTCACGAAGAGTCGGAAGCGACTAAACGAATAAACAACAAACCATCCCTTTGATGCTATTTAAGATGAGGTCGTATTTAGCTTTGTTTCAAATTTTTCCTATCAGAGTCTTTTGCAACAAAAAGGTTAAATCTTTATTTGGCGACAAGAGAGCTCCCAAGGCTGCTGCCCTTCCTTCAGCCTTGAGAGAGCATGAGTGTGGGAGTCAGCCTGCCCTGCCTGATGAAGATGTTTGCAATTCAACTGAAGCTGGCCTCATTAACGCTTTCGGCTCTTTACCAAGAAAAGAACAAGATAACATTTTGCTTAAGCTGGAAAATTTGAAGAAAACTTTGCTGGTCACAATGGCTACAGCTGAGCCACTCATAGACCTTGTGTCCCCAAACACTGATAGTAATTCTCTCCCTCCAGCGAACAAGGGACTCTCTGATTATGACTCGCCAAAAAACAGCAGTCCAGATCCTTTTGGGTCAATAGGGGAACTTGTAGCTGAGAGGGAGCCACTACTCTCTTCAGGACATCCTATTGAGTCTCTATCAATAAATCAGAGGACTGGAGGGGGACTTATGCCAGCTTCAACACCACTGAGTCAAATGCAGCATGGCACAGCCATTATGTCTCCATTGCCACTGAATGAAGCCTGGGTAAGGCAAGATCAGCTGGCTGATGTTAACTTTGAACAAGATCCCCAGGAGCCGATGCAGGATTTGCATGAGGCAAACCACCTTCCAGCAGAGGTTGTAACACCTGTTGTTGACTCCTTAGTTCAATATAATAACCTTGTAGCTCTCACTTGTCAAAACCACATTTCATGACTGGCTCCAAATGATTATGCATTTTCCCTTTTAACCTGGAACATTTCTGGATGGTCAGTTCCATCAAAAGACCAACTTTTTTTTTACTATTTATCACAATTTGATGTCCTCTTATTACAGGAAATCATCTCTGGGCATCTTCAGAGGTGGAGCTAGATGGTTATTGAGTTAATTCTATCTTAGCTGTTCCTAGTAAGGTTGGTGGGAGATCTAAGGCCGGTATTGTGACTTTAGTAAGCACGGCCCTACAATTTAAATGTATGTCACTCCCCCCTCTAGAGCCATGGGTAGCGGCTACCTTGCTTTCATCCAAACATGTGGAAATTTTGCTTTTTAATGTTTATATTCCTCCTTTTAATCAGAATGATCTGCTTAGTACTATCTGGGAGCATATAGAAAATTTTACTTGTAACTGCTTAGAGAAATATCCCACAGCATCAATAATTATTGGTGGGGATTTAAATGCTAGAATGGGATTAAATGATTACACACTATACAATCAATTTAAGATCTATTATGAGGAGAATGTATTAGAGGAACCTCTGTACCCTAGAGAATTTAAAGATCCAAAAGCTAACTGGGCAGGCTTATGTGCAAGACAAGTGATTGCATGCCTGGATCTATGCATTCTCAATGGTTCCATAGGAGGGGATCATCCAGCAGAATACACTTATTGGGGGGCAGGAAGAAGATCCACAATTGATTACTGGATATGTGTGATCTGCTGAAATTCCTACAGAGAATGGAGGTAGATTCCAGATTAGAAAGTGATCACAACCCCCTAATTTTAACTTTGACACCCTACTGGAAATCTTTAAGAGCTAATTTAATTTACCCCCCAATGTTCGAAAGCACTAATACTCAGGTGAGAATTAAATGGATGGAGAAGAATGCAATAGAAGTTGATAAATGGATCCTAGCGCCCAAAACTTTAGAAATTCGTGCTCACTTCCTAGATAGTAAGTCCCATACATTATATTTAGACTGGTTCAAAAGTTTAATTGCCAAGCTTAAAACAGTTCTTACTAAGGGAATGGAGTCTTTCCCTAGAAACAGGGTTATAAAAAATAAAAGAAATGGTTTGATAAGGACTATGTACAGTTAAAGAAGATATATAATAAGGTGTATAGGAAAAGTAAAAATTTCCCCTCCGAGGACCCAACTCATTTACTAAGGTCCTTAAAGTTTCAATACAAGGCTTTATTAAAAGAAAAGAAATGTATGGCATTAAAGGAATCTTGGCAGAAATTAATCCAATCAGTCAGGATGAAAGATAAATCCTTTTTTTGGCATATCACTAGAGGTTTGGGAAAATTGCTCCCACCCCCACCTAATCAAGTACCATCACATGCATGGGAGGAATTTTTTAGAGGGTTGTATATGGATCATGCTTGTGATATGAAGGAGAGTCAGTTTAATCTGGACAAAATTCCACACTGGCCTCCAGTTACAGCACAAGAGGTATCCCGGCTGATCGAATCCCTTAAGGTTCACAAGGCTCCCGGTGCTGACTGTGTCTTCCCCGAAATAATTAAAAGGAATTCTAGTTGGTGGGCACCTTTACTAGCATCTCTCGTCACATATATAGATCAGACTGGTTATATGCCAAAGGACTGGGGAATGGCGATTATTGTTCCAATCTATAAAAAGGGCAACAAAAATGATCCTTGTAATTATAGGCCCATTAGCTAATTGAGTGTAATTAGCAAGTTATATGCTAAGCATCTAAACAACAAATTACAATATTGGATTTTGTCAGAGGGCATACTTAAAGATGAACAGGCTGGATTTAGAGAGGGGAGATCAACAATTGATCATATCCTGGTGCTTCATCATCTTGTATTAATATATATATATATACAAAAAGAAATCTTCCCTCTTTGTGGCCTTTCTTGATTTTAAACAGGCTTTTGATTCAATAGCCAGAAGTGTTCTTTGGGAAAAATTAAAAAATACAAATATTGATAGACGCCTCCTCTATTTAATGCAGAAATTATATTCTAATTCTACTTTAAGAGTGAAGTGTAATCCCCTAGGGACCTTATCTGGCTCAGTAAGTGTGCAGAAAGGAGTACGCCAGGGATGCATTCTTGCCCCCTCCCTCTTTAATCTATACATTAACTCCTTGATTGATCTCCTTCACAATCTGGATTCTCATCCTCCCAATGTTAGCACAACGTAAAATACCAATACTTTATGCTGATGATGCTGTTATTATCTCACAAACCCCAAGTGGATTGAAAAGAGCTATAGCAGCAACATTAAATTACTGCATACAAAATAAGTTGGTTCTCAAATTTGATAAATCAAAAATCCTGGTCTTTGCCAAAAGAGCTATTCAATATTCTTGGAGAGTTAAAGGGCATAACCTAGAACAAGTCAATGCATTTAAATATCTGGGAGTGATTTTCCACTCGAAAGGCACCTGGAATGCACATTTGAACTACGCAGTGCAATTAGCCCTTAGGTCCTCAAATGCTATCAAATGCTTTTTTTACACAGGCGGAGGACAGTTAGTCCCTGCAGCCTTAAAACCTTTTGAGGCCAAAACGTTGGCACAAAATCTTTATGGGGCACAAGCAGGAATTTTTTTGAAAAAAGCATCACAAGAAATTGTACAAACAAAATTCCTGTGATCAATTTTAGCTGCACCTGGTGGAACATCAAATGCCCAGCTGAGACTGGAAACAGGAATGCCACAAATTCAGATTAGGGCTTGGAAGATGATGTTAATATTTTTGCTGAAAATTCAATTTTTCCCAGTTGGTCTGACCGCTCCAGTTCTGATTGATAACTTTTCCTCTCCCTGGAAACAGGCAATAGAGCATAAGTTGGCTCTATATGGGCTTTCCCCAATACTCCTACAATCCTTAGGTTATGATCAAGCCAAGCAGGTGGTTATTAACAGAATAAGAGACATGGAATTCCAGTCAGAAGTTAATTGGATACCCCTGCACAGTAGAAATCAGATAAGATGGGGGAACCAGCAAGCTATCTGAAAGACCTAATCTTTCCTAAGATCAGAATAGCATTTTTTAGAGCTAGACTCAATTTCCTTCCATCAGCACTCCTGCAAAGCAGGTATAATAAAACTCCCTTAGCAGAAAGAATCTGTATATGTGGCATTAAGGAGGTGGAAAACATCTGTCATGTTTTATTACGCTGTAAATATTACAGGGATATAAGATCAATATATATACTCCCCTTAATAGAAAGATTCCCTGGGAGACCTGATAGTTTTTATGAGAACCATCTTCTTCAGCATTTAAATCCAGCCATCACACGTGCAGTAGCTAAATTTTGTGCTGCCACAATGATAATAAGGCAAAATCAGTTAAAGAAGTAGAGATCTCTGCTTATTTTTCTATTTTTACAAATATTTTGATTAGCTATTTTTTAATGTTGTTTTTTTTTAATTTCTTGAGGATATACATTTTACAAAACAATATAGTATTAACATAACAGATCTATTAATGTTTAGATAAACAAATATGTTATTATTTTACTAGGGTTTTAGAGATTATATGGTAATCGTTTTGTTTTATAGTTGTCTATGTATAATCGTATTCACTTGACTTAGTTTGATGCCGTTTATTGTTCTTATTAATTTTATGTTGCTGGTCATTGACCAGATAAACTATCTATCTATCTACCATTGAAAGCCCAGTCAGACACAGTGCAACACCTGTGAGCTGAGTCCTTCAAGGAAGTCCTGATCTGTCATTTTCAGTTTTGTCTAAATGAAGGACAAAGTGGTAGAAAACAGCTTGTGAACCCTATCAGCAGCAGCGCTGAAGAGAGGGCATTATGATTTATTTCAGGAATGCATTGTCAGGCTCTGCCTGCTACCCAGTAAAACACAGACGCTAGCGTAGGCTTAGGTTCTGGTTTTATTTGAGTATAGAATGCATACCTTTGGAAAAGCTGAGAGTGAGTGGAGCGCGCCGGAACGGGATTTAAATAGCCCGCGCCGGTCAGCGCCCCACCCCTCCTTACTCCGGGTGTGCCCCGAGCCCCATTGGTCCTGTTGCCAGTAGGTGAGGGGTCGTGGAGCCCCTCCTGTGCCTCGGGTGTTTCCTTGACTGTTTTTTCCCGGCCGGTGATGGGTCATTGCCGGGCGATCAGGTTCGTAATCTTTTCGACAGCTCGGGCGCGCCTTGTGGTCTGGTCTTGTCAATTACCTTCTTTGCAACATTGTATCTCTCTCTTCCGCGCCTCCGGCTAGAGTCAATACTTTGTTGCCAGCACCTGTTGCTCTCTTTTGTTAGCTAGTTGCCTTCTCCCTTAATCCGCCCGGGACCCACTTCCCTGTATTGTTATGTGAGCCGTTGCGATGTCCCAAGCATTGCAACGGTGATCATGACATGCATGCACTGCTGAAACCATGGCTCTGACTTCGTATCCTTGAGAAAGCATATCAGATGGAGAATATCAATTCAGCTGTGAAAGCATTTGCTCATTTTCCTCATTCCATTGACCTTAAATGCTAGATAGTAGTCTGGTTCAACTCAAGAGTTCCCTGTTCTGTGGCAAGTTTCTGTTTTTCGACAATGTCCTTGCTTAATATTTTCCACATAAGACTCCTTCTCCTCCTTCTCAATTTATATCACACCCTTCTACTCAGAACAACGCTCTAGACAGCTAACCATGCAGCAATACCAAGGAAACAGAAGAAGTTAAAATCTGATAAGAATAGTTAACATTACTTGGAATTTAATTAATTGAAAAGGCCTAGCTAATGAAGAAAGTCCCCAATTCTTCTTTAAAAGGAGAAAGAGTGTATGTGGTGGGATGAACGCAACTGCCAAAGCAGCAGATATGTAGACACAACTATATTGTTTTTCCGGTTACAGTATGGATGTGGCTGGCCATTGTCTTCTTCTGTGATATTTCTTCATTTCCCAGTTTAGTCTACAATCCTGATGGCTTCCTGTCCAAGGACTAACCATACTCAACCCTGCTTAGCTTCTGACTCCAGACTGAATGGCCAGTTGATAACATCTGCTGAGGGTGGAAAGGAGTCATTTTTTTCTTCTTTGGTTGATTTTTGAAGATCCTGTTGCTATTAGGCTCACATGCATAGTTTGCCATCCTTTTATTATCTGATAAAGAGGGGAACCATTCTTTAAAGAGAAGGAATACAGTAACCACCAAGGTGGAAGTGGGCAATGAGATGGTCATGGAAGCTTCCTCTGATGTCCACAAGCTTCTGTATCTCACCTTGACTTTATTTGTTAGATTCTTTTAATTTAAGACAAATTAAATGGGAAGCTGGTATGTTGCACTCCAGAGAGTCAGCCCCTAGCATCATTAGCATCTCTAGCATCTCCCTAAATGCTTATCTGGCACTAGAAACATTTTTAGGGTAAAAAAATGGTAGGTGGTGGCAATTCTGTCTTTTGTTTAGCAGTATCATGGGGAAGAGGTAGGAGATAACCTACTAAATTAGCAAATATTAATCTTGAACTAGAACAAACCCTTGTCAAAGCTTGTGGGTCATCTCACTGACTTCCAAATGCAAACAAACAAACAACCCCCCCCCCCAAAAAACACGCTTTTAATAGTGTAAACAAGCAGAAGATGGAATTTGGATAGGAAGACCTTTTGACAAATGACCAACACACATTAATTGTACACCTTCATGACTGAGGAAGATGCAGAAGAGGTTTCTTGTCCTCCTTTGCACATTGTTACCGGGGAGAGGATAAATGAACCGAGAATGACAACTTCAGAAAAGATCTGCATCAGAACATTTTTATTGATATTGCACTGCGCGCAAGCCAGAGGGAAGCTCCAGAAGAAAAAGGAGACCTTGTGAACTGATCTTTTGAAGAGGATGGGACAGACCTTTATCTCTGTGGAATGTGAGGAGGTGATGCGATTAGTGGGAAGGCAGTCCATCAGAGCGGCATCCTGGGGAGCCCAGGGAGAAGCGTCCGGCATCCTCAGAGCTCCTGTTTGCAGATGTAGGCATTGAGTTTGCTGCACTGATTGTCGTTCCATAGCTGAAAGCCTGAAGTACAAATGACAAGGAAAGTGCTATTATTTTGGGCCTTTATTTCTTTCTCAAATGGGCGTGGTCCAGAGGAATCAGAATACATACACATACACATATACTTGTGTGTGTGTGTGTCTGTGTGTCTAAAGGGACAAGCTAAGAAAACGGGAGTTTGGTTTGAATTCTGCCTTTTGAACTATTGATTCCCACGCCCCTCTGTTAAGATGTTCACCCATTTCCTCCTAAAATTAGACCAAAGACTTTCTCCCTGAAATAATGTTCAGAAAAGATTAGGTACAATGTTAGCTACTCGTTTCAAATCTGTATCATTTCAAATTGGAGAAAAAACTGCAACCATGACAAGGTATTCAATGTAACATTAAAACTAAACTCCCTGCTCTTTAAAGCAAAATGCACTCTACTCTGTTATTTCATGGAATTAAACCCTTTAAACTTTCAGTCATATCATAAGTCTTTTAGTCCCTGGGTGTCTCAGAGATGGGCTTAAAGCGGAAGAAGCCGGTTGCTGCTGCAGATCGGATACGTAGACCGACTGACCTGTGATTCCCATTGGCTGAGAGAAGTTGGAGACCTCGAGTGTCCCTAAGACATCCTTGTCATCCTCAGACACTGAAAAGTTTGCTTACCTGTGGATTGTCGCAGCTCCACACAGTGCTCATTCTTGCCATCGTTGTCTGGCTGGTAGCTCATCCAGGATTTGTAAGGGGATCCATCAGTCCCATTCCTGGTCTGTGGAAAGGGAATGTGGTGAAAGGAATCAGAGCTCTGTCTAAAGACTGACCAGTAATTTTTGTCTGTGATTAGGAAATATTGAATTTTTTAGTGGCAACGTATGGAGCAGGAATCTACAGGATTTAGGTAAGTCAATAATCATTATGCTACTGTCGGTAGTGGTAACTAGGAACAGAGTGAAGTCAGTGATCTGACCCAACGGACATCGTGGAGTCCAATCCAGACGTCACTGAGTTCTTGTTGGTAAGTGGAGATGTGCTCAGCCACCAGGAGAGCCTCTGCTCTGGCGAGGATGGAAGCGAGATGGGCCCCACGGCCATAGCTCTTGCACTCAGTCTGAGAAAAGCAAAAAGGAATATTACTTCTGTGATCATTTCCCAACTCCAGGATCTGTGAAACTTCCCAAGGGTTGAGTTAAACTTCGTAGAATTCCACATGTGGTCAATCATTTGTGCAAAAGGAATCGAAGGGATGTTTTTACGTCTTACTGGGAGATGTTAATATTACACATCAGCTTGGTCAAATCCTGTATTTACCCTTTCAACTTTCCTTTCCTTTCCACTCCAAATTCAGGAGTATTTTAGTATTTTACTTGGAATGTTGGAAAAGAATAGAGGTTTCAGAGTCTGTAAAGAAACAGTGTCGTGTTATTATTTTCCTTCCAGCTCAAGCTCTGTCACAGATAATCTGGGCCTGTCCCTCACCTTGCAATCCCTTTTCAAAAGTGGATGCCACACAATCAAATTGTAGACCCAACATTACATCAGATGTTGGTTAGTGAGAAACGCTTCTTACCTCAGCTTCCTGCCACGTCAACCTATTATCAAAATATGCATAACAGTTGCCTTGGTTTTGCAGCCACTCCCTGGCACAGGTGTCGGCCTCCACTGCATTGAAAGAGGACAGGGAAAAAGAAGAAGAAAAGACAGAACACCATGATGTTGTAAGGATTGCCTACCCTAAAACACCATCAGACTCATGAACGTTTTGCCATTTGATTTCCTATACAGCCTCACTTGCTTTTCTCTCTGCAGCACCAAGAAGCAGGTATCGTAACCAGCCTGTAAACCAGGGTAGCACAACTTCTTCTATCCAGAGAATATAAATCTTGTTCATAAGGTCCTTATCACTACTCTCCTTGAATGCTTTTGATAACTGGTTCTCCTCTGCTTTCTACAGCTTGCAGGGCCCTCCTAACTCTTCAGTCACTCACCTGGCGATGCTCTTCTCCTGGATGGGCAGAAGTGGTGGGCAGCTGAGCTGGATGCCCCTCTGATGTTCTCTTGCTTGCTCCCTCTTCCTGCTGCATCTTGTTTCCAATACTGTGAAAAAAATGGAACATTGTTACAATAAAACATGAGTTTACATAGATAATTGGATCCCCAGTACAGCTAGTGTGATTGGTTGCCAATTATGGGAGCTTTCAGTCGATTGGCTGTTGTTTTGATAGTTTGTAGAAAGGCCTTCCCTTTTCCAAGAATTGGTCAAATGCAGTGGTTAGAAGGATTTTCCCAGTTGAGCAATTAACTTCAAAGGGATTAAAGAGGAAACCTATATTGTTGGCTTAATTTGGTTGGGGATGATGGTGGGGAATGGTACTGGAAAGAATAATATTAAGCTCTGGATTGATTCAAGGAAGGTCAGGGAAGGAAGTCTTTGTCTTGATTCAAATACAAATGAGAGCAGGTGTTAGTGGTTATTGTCTTTTTTTTATACACAATAATGTTACATCCTGAAAACTCACCAAACCCTTTAATGGTTTTCATCATTCACTCTGAAGTTGCATAATGGCTAGTACTATATCATCCTCACAACACTGTAATTTATATTCCCCTCCTTGAATCTTAATGCCTAATGTTTGTTTATGTATTTGAACCTTTTTTTGCCAATACCTCCAAAACCATCACAAATAATAAAGGAGAATGTGGACATCCTTCTATGGTACCTTTACTGCCTGAAAAATTCCAAGAAAATGTTCTATTGGCCACGATCTTTGCTGTTTGCCATTGATATATAGAGAAGGTTCAGCCTTTCATACGAAAGAGAGAGAGAGAAGTCTGGTTCCGCATCAACCTTCCCCTCACAATTATTGTGCTGCCGGCCTCCATGCAGGTAATATGGAGTCACTTTGGCCTGTGCTATCACAGCACCCAACTAGGGTTATACAGAAAACTATATCATCCTTAGCAAGCTCCTAGGCTGGACACCCCACCCACTGTAAACAGCAGATCTCATGCTCCTTTAAGCCCTGGTAATAAAAAGGACCCTGCCCTCATATATCAACAGAAGTATTGAGTTCCTAATAACAGATGTAATCTGGGAGAATAGACTTGAAAAGGCTCTGTTCATTTTTCCCAAGCCAACTTCCTGCCATAGATCTTATTCATATTAATTGGCTTCCCAATATGATCAAGAGAAAATGGTTTCAGCTGTTTTTCAGCAATCCAAGAAAAGGAAGGAAGGAAGGAAGGAAGGAAGGAAGGAAGGAGGGAGGGAGGGAGGGAGGGAGGGAGGGAGGGAGGGAGGGAGGGAGGAGGGAAATGGAATTGTCCTAACAGAAGGGTGGGCATCCCACAGACTGGGGACAACATGCAACTCCCAACCTCTCATTGACAGTTGTTCAGGACCTGCAGTTGCATTACTGAATTCTAGTAGCATAATTTTTGGACCATTTTTAGGGTCAATGATCAGTTCCTGCTAAATTCATGGGCACATCATCACTGATTTGCTTGTTTATTTTGGCAACAGCACTAAGTGATTTGTTGTTGCTTTTTTCTGGGATGACCTTTCAGCTATGATAGTTGTAAGTGACCTAACATTGCAATTGTTATGGAGATTATTTGTATAGGCCACCTCCATAAGAACTGACAATTCTAGGTGGCTTATAACAATTTCAATAAACAGGAGACCAGAGTAAAACATAATAAAAACAGTATAAGTACACGTATACTGTATATATTAAAACACACACACAAATAAGGAAATCCGTGAAGCCTATTACGATGCCATACAGACCTACCAAAGAAACAGGATCACAGCTCAGCCTTTCCAGCCTAATCTACAGCCCCAGGATTTCTCAATGATCTCCCACCCAAGGATCAGCTACATCCAAGTCAGTTTAGCTTTTTGACATCAGCCAAGGTTGAGGAGGTGTTTCAGGAAACCTGAAAAGTATGAATTAAATTCATGTTCATATAAGGTAGCTCAAGAAATGAAATATGCTACAAAAATTTTAATCTGACTTTCTGGACTGTTTCAGTGAGACATGTAAATCCAATCTTGCACTGAAAAAGTGCTAAGTGTAGCTGGCACACACTTTCATGTCTTTCTAAAAAATCTATTTTCCCCATTGAAGTCAAGGGCTGCACACTGCCCTTTCTGCCCTTTTGAAGGGGAGTGAAATGGTGAACCTGTTTCATCTTAATCTTGAGTATACAAAACTGAAGAAAGGGGACCAGCATTTCCTGGATGGACTTTGCTCTGTTGGTGTTGTACCATGTCTGCCTGGGATCTATATAACAGGCTCTCGGAAAGCAAGAGAGCATCTGAGACGCCTCCAGTTCAGCTGTCCACCAGTTGTATCCATCCAGGAGAAGACCATCACAAGGTGAGTGGCTGAAGAGAGCTAAATTTGTAGCAGTAGAAAATAAATTTCTGTGAAGTTTTTCTTTATCTCTTCCAACCAAATGTAGCTGGTAGTTTTCCTTCTTCTGCAACGCAATATTAGATGAACATCGCTCTTGAACTTATGGGTATTTCCTCCTTGAAGGTCAACCAGAAGATGGGACTTGTCACCTATTTCAGCCTTTGCTTCCTTGGACTCCTGATTGCCAATCCTTTCTTAGAAGGTGAGTCTGTGAAGCCAAATCTACTTCGTATTCACAGCAAATAAACTGGATGAGTGATAGTGGTCCGTAGACATTTCCACACAATCTGTATAGATCAAATGGGATTTTCTTTCTTTAAGGGAGCCCAGTAAGAAGTACCCATTAAATGCCCATTTCCTCCCTATTGATCCTTTTGTCTCTGTGCAGCGGAGGCCAGCTCCTGTGCCAGGCAATGGCTGCAAAACCAGGGCAACTGTTATGCGTATTTTGATAATAAGCTGACCTGGCAAGAAGCTGAGGTAAGAAACTTTTCTCATCAGCCCAGATGAATAAAATGTATAATCCACGCATCTATATTCAGGTGTGTCTCCTGCCATTTCACCCACTAGTGTAGAACATGGAACTCAAATGCTGATCATGTACATCACTGGCGAACGATCTGTGAACCATGAGCCACTAGTGTGTCCCCCAGATTTCAGGGTGGCCCCCACAGGACTTTAATTGGGTTACTGGAAGACCTGCAGTGCCCCCCTCCCGGTGCTCTGGGTGGGTGGAGGTGGTAAGCACGTGGGGGTATGGAAAGGGGCCGAGCAGCGGGGAAATGGGGGACTCACCGCTTGGCTGCTTTGCCTTTAGCACCCCACATTCCAAGAAGAAGGCGTGGCCACACTTCCTTTCATCTGGCAACAGGGGCATCCATGGGAGGGCGGCAAAATAGTTAAGATGGTGGCTGCAAGCATGAGATCAAAGCTCTGTCCCTTTTTTATGTGCATCATCTGTGTGACACATGTAAAACGGAGCAAGGCTTTGACTGCATGATTGGGGCTGCCTCTTCTGCATTTTTATCCCCCCGTGGATGCTCCTGGTTGGCAGGGGAAGATTCTCAATAACTGAGCTGGAGATAAAATCAGTTATAATCTCGTAACGACATCCTCCAAGTTTCCATTACCTTGTATGCATTCTCCCTTCATTGGTACATGTTTCAGCATTAAGACGTGGTAAGAAAACGAGCAATGGTGTCATTGTTAGGGAAATTGTTCAGAGTTACTTGTGAATTAACCTCATCCTGCACAAAGGGAATAGCCTCTGAGCAAACATAATACAGTATGTGCTCTAGGTTTAGAAATATTGAATAGCCTATCTTTAATGAAGAGGTGGTGGGAAAGCTTAACAAATGCGCAGATGACCTAAAAGCAGGTGGGAAAGCTAATACTATCTTAGAAGGCATAAACGAAATTCAGAGTGATCCCGTTGAAATGGGATGATAGTAACAGAATGTAATTTAATAGAGAGCTTACAAAGTTTCTCCCTTAGGAAACAAAAAATACAAGTACAGGCTGGGGACACCTGGCTTGAGAACTGTATTGGTGAAAAAGTCTTGGAATAGCTGATTGCAGAGAGAATATAATTGGTGGTTTGATGTGGTAGGGGAAAAAAAGGCAATGCCATTTTAGGTTCATTCAAGAGAAGCATCATTTCCAAATAAGGAGAAATTATTGTTCCATTTTTTTCCACTTTGATCAAATCCTTATTGACTACTGGGCTCCTGTCATAAGCACAACATTTTAATAAAGATTTAGACAGACAGGAATGGATTCAGAGAAATGTAATGGGGATTGTAAGTGGTTGTTGTTGTTTATTCATTTAGTCACTTCCGACTCTTTGTGACTTCATGGACCAGCCCACACCAGAGCTTCCTGTCAGTCGTCAACACCCCCAGCTCCCCCAGGGACGAGTCCGTCACCTCTAGAATATCATCCATCCACCTTGCCCTTGGTCGGCCCCTCTTCCTTTTGCCCTCCACTCTCCCTAGCATCAGCATCTTCTCCAGGGTGTCCTGTCTTCTCATTATGTGGCCAAAGGATTTCAGTTTTGCCTTTAATACCATTCCCTCAAGTGAGCAGTCTGGCTTTATTTCCTGGAGGATGGACTGCTTTGATCTTCTGGCAGTCCAAGGCACTCTCAGGATTTTCCTCCAACACCACAGTTCAAAAGCATCGATCTTCCTTCGCTCAGCCTTCCTTATGGTCCAGCTCTCGCAGCCATATGTTACTACAGGGAACACCATTGCTTTAACTATGCGGGCCTTTGTTGTCAGTGTGAGGTCTCTGCTCTTAACTATTTTATTGAGATTTGTCATTGCTCTTCTCCCAAGGATTAAGCGTCTTCTGATTTCCTGACTGCAGTCAGCATCTGCAGTAATTTTCGCACCTAGGAATACAAAGTCTTTCACTGTTTCTACATTTTCTCCCTCTATTTGCCAGTTATCAATCAAGCTGGTTGCCATAATCTTGGTTTTTTTGAGGTTTAGCTGCAAGCCAGTTTTCGCACTTTCTTCTTTCACCTTCATCATAAGGCTCCTCAGTTCCTCTTCGCTTTCAGCCATCAAAGTGGTATCATCTGCGTATCTGAGATTGTTAATGTTTCCTCCAGCGATTTTAACTCCAGCCTTGGATTCCTCAAGCCCAGCATGTTGCATGATGTGTTCTGCGTACAAGTTGAATAGGTAGGGTGAGAGTATACAGCCCTGCCGTACTCCTTTCCCAATCTTAAACCAGTCTGTTGTTCCGTGGTCTGTTCTTACTGTTGCTACTTGGTCGTTATACAGATTCCTCAGGACGCAGACAAGATGACTTGGTATCCCCATACCACTAAGAACTTGCCACAATTTCTTATGGTCCAAACAGTCAAAGGCTTTAGAATAGTCAATAAAACAGAAATAGATGTTTTTCTGAAACTCCCTGGCTTTTTCCCTTATCCAGCGGATATTGGCAATTTGGTCCCTAGTTCCTCTGCCTTTTCTAAACCCAGCTTGTACATCTGGCAATTCTCGCTCCATGAATTGCTGAAGTCTACCTTGCAGGATCTTGAGCATTACCTTACTGGCATGTGAAATGAGTGCCACTGTTCGATAGTTTGAACATTCTTTAGTGTTTCCCTTTTTTGGTATGGGGATATAAGTTGATTTTTTCCAATCCGATGACCGTTCTTGTGTTTTCCAAATTTGCTGGCATATAGCATGAATTACCTTGACAGCATCATCTTGCAAGATTTTGAACAGTTCAGCTGGGATGCCTTCGTCTCCTGCTGCCTTGTTATTAGCAATGCTTCTTAAGGCCCACTCAACCTCACTCTTCAGGATGTCTGGCTCTAGCTCACTGACCACACCGTCAAAGCTATCCCCGATATTGTTATCCTTCCTATACAGGTCTTCTGTATATTCTTGCCACCTTTTCTTGATCTCTTCTTCTTCTGTTAGGTCCTTGCCATCTTTGTTTTTGGTCATACCCATCTTCCTGGAATTTACCTCCGATGTTTCTAATTTTCTGGAAGAGGTCTCTTGTCCTTCCTCTTCTATTGTCTTCTTCCACTTCCATGCATTGCTTGTTTAAAAATAATTCCTTATCTCTTCTGGCTAACCTCTGGAATTTTGCATTTAATTGGGCATATCTCCCCCTATC
This sequence comes from Candoia aspera, assembly GCF_035149785.1. NCBI lineage: Eukaryota > Metazoa > Chordata > Lepidosauria > Squamata > Candoiidae > Candoia > Candoia aspera. The sequence continues at coordinate 104,726,763 of NC_086156.1, forward strand.
ATTGTTGCCTTTTGCTTTCCTTCTTTCTTGGGCTACTTCTAGTGTCTCAGCAGACAGCCATTTTGCCTTCTTGGTTTTCTCTTTCTTTGGGATGTATTTTGTTGCTGCCTCCTGAACAATGTTGTGAACTTCTGTCCAGAGTTCTTCTGGGACCCTCTCTACTACGTCCAGTCCCTTAAATCGATTCTTCACCTCCACTGCATATTCCTTAGGAATATTAGTGAGCTCATACCTAGCTGATCTGTGGGTCTTCCCTGATCTCTTTAGTCTCATCCCTAATTGTTCAAGAAGAAGTTCGTGATCTGAACTACAGTCAGCTGCAGGTCTTGTTTTTACCGACTGTATAGATGTCCGCCACCTTTGGCTGCAAAGGATGTAGTCAATCTGATTTCCGTGTTGTCCATCTGGTGAAGTCCATGTATAAAGCCGTCTCTTAGGTTGTTGAAAGAGAGTGTTTGTTATGCAGAGTGAGTTGTCTTGGCAAAATTGTCCAGTAGGTACTGCAGATCCTCATAGAACTGCTCTACTTCAGCTTCTACAGCATCTGTGGTTGGGGTGTATATTTGGATCACTGGGATGTTAGATGGCTTGCCCTGGATTCGAATTGAGATCATTCTGTCGTTTTTTGGATTGTATCCAAGCACTGCTTTAGCCACTTGACTATTAATTATGAAGGCTACTCCATTTCTTCTGTGGTCCTCTTGTCCACAGTAGTAGATCTGGTGGTCATCTCATGTGAAGTGGCCCATTCCAGTCCATTTCAGTTCACTGATGCCTAAAATGTCTATCTTTAATCTTGACATCTCACCAATATCCACATCCAATTTGCCCTGGCTCATAGATCTTACATTCCTGGTTCCAATGGTGTGTTGATCCTTAGAACATCGGATTCACCATTCACCACCAGCACCGTTGGCCGCTAGACATCCTTTTGGCTTTGAGCTAGCTGCGTCATCATGTCTGGGGCTAGTTGAACTCATCCTCTGTTCCTCCCCAGTAGCATTTTGACCATCTTCCGACCTGGAGGTCTCATCTTCCGATGGTATACCAACATATCTCTGGTTGTACTGATCCATTTAGTTTTCACGGCAAGAATACTGGGGTGGGTTGCCATTACCTTCCCCAGGGATCACATTTAATCTGACCTCTCTGTCATGACCTTCCCGTCTTGGGTGGCCCTTCACGGTTTAGCTCATGGCATCATTGAGGTGCTCAAGCTCCAGCGCCATGTCAATGTAACGATCCTTTGCTGAAGATTGTAAGTGGACTAAAAATCTTACAGAGAGGGATTGAAGGACACAGCTTATTTGGTCTTTAGACAAGAAGACTAGAGTGCAGAATTCTTCAAATACCTGAAAGGCTATCGCACAGAAGACACTAAGACCTTCTGTTCTCTATCATTTCACAGTATAACTACAGTTGAAGGCAGATTCCAATTCAGTTTTAGGAAAAACTTCCAAACAGAAGAGTTAGACAAGGGAGCCCATGACCCAGAGCTAGAAAGGTGGTGAATTCTCCTTCATTCATTCTTTTGGAGTTGTGTTAATCTTGATCCTTGCACTGGGCAGAAAGTTGGACTTGATGGCTTCAGGGATAAGAATAATAAGCTGACAACCTGATGATCCAATAACAGTATTGTCCAATCCACTAACACACATTCTTCAGTGTAGGCATTTTAAAATATATGTTTTTTTAAAAAGGGATTTAAAATAGGACGAAATTAAATATAGATTGGGTAGGCTTCTGCTATATCCCAGTGCTGCATATAAATCTCCTTCTCTCTTTCCCTAAATTCTAAGATCGAGTGCCAGAGCTATGGCCGTGGAGCTCATCTCGCTTCTGTGCTCACCAAAGCTGAGACTTTCTTGGTGGCTCAGCACATCTCCACTTACCAACGCGACCTAAGCAATGTCTGGATTGGCCTTCATGATGTCCACCAGGTGAGCCTCTCTTCCCCCATTCTGAATAGTGTCTGGCTGTGCCATTCCATCCTTGCCTCAATCATTTCCCTGATTAAATCCCAGAACTTTCTCAAATAATTTCTACTTTTCTATAAGCCACCCAGTGATGTGGAATAGAAAAAAATATAGAGGCGCAGACATAATCTATCTCAGCAAATGATAACTGCGGTGGTAATCATGAAGCTTTCAAGCCTGCAATGGCTGTGACTGAGTGGCACTTAGAAAGTCTGGGAATAAGGAGGAAATAACTGAGCAGAACTTGAAGGTTTCTTTCCTTTCCTTTGATGGCATGGTGCTTCCATGCTGGCACTTAAAGCTAAGGATTCTTTGCAAGATGCTTTGGGCACTCACCCCTACAGCAGTTGGGGAGACCATTGTCTACTCTGTTCATCAGAGCCACCGTCTAATCACTGCTTACTCACCAACCACTCGTTGCAGCCAGTCTTTGCAGCTTGCATTGTCATAATTAACGGAATCCAAGGGGCTGTTTACTCCCTTGTCCATGTCTTCTGCTCTGCCTTTGTTCAACAGAACAGGAAATGGAGGTGGGCTGATGAATCAACTTACAACTACAAGGCCTGGATAAATGATCAGCCAGACAATTATGGTAATATTGAGTACTGTGTGGAGCTGGTGCTTTCTACAGGTAGGTCACGGATTCTTATGGGTGAGCAATAAACCTTCAGGCTTCTCACTGAATTTCCTAATGGTTAAGCCCATCATGGTTCTCACCCAGGTTCACAAGCCTGGTTTTGACCTTGTTGGTTTAATGAACAGGATGCCGCTTGCTTAGCTTGGCGACATCTTACAAGTTAGAGGACCCTAGCTCATATTTGTAAGAAAGCTTCCTTCCTGCATTCCCCCTTTTTTTTCATTGAATCCTGTGGCTGCCAAGTTTCAGCCTGAAAAGGTCTGTTCCTTTCTTCCCACAAAGATCTTACAGGAAAATGGTCAACTTTACAAAAGTTAAGTTGCGTCTTGAGCCATGAGTGTCAGCCAACCTTCCCAACTGGATGCCTCCCGTTGGGAAGGTTGGCTGACACTTACGGCTTATGTGCATTAGAACAGTTCCCATCACCACTGGGGACGATGGGTGGACATATATAATCAACCTGTGCCACCAACTGCAGAGGGGAAGAGGGCAGGGCTCGCTCTCTTTGTTAGGTAGGATGTCGGGTCTCCTCTGGCAACAGGTTTGGAGTGACGTGAAAAGGTGGCAAGTAGTTGCTTAGTTTATCATCGTGAGTGTGTTTTGGGAATGCAGGATTGCCCCCCTCATTGCCCAAAATGACTATCCTGCCTTTGAGTACGTGGGTGGGGCGTGGATTTGCAGAAGACATCTCAGGCAACCCAGTGAATGTTCAAGGAAGCCGGTTCTACGTCTGACAGGCGAATATTCCAAATAGGCTCCAGAGCCCCTAAAGATCAGTTGGGGGACTTGGTGTCCCACTGCCACAGGCCTCTATCACCTCCAAATACGAGGGAGGCATGGGGATCGTGAAGCCCCAAAACCCCAGGGTGGAGGTCCTCTTCGTTTTCTAAAACCTGTCCCTGGAATCCGGAATCCGGAATCCCAGATTGCTTTTTATCATGAGAACCGGAAGCGTCATCTTCTAAATGGCTGTCCATCTCCAGCACATCGCATGCACATGTCTTCAAAAACAAGTGGCTGGAGCAGAAATAAGAGACGTCTTGCCTTGCCTTTGGCGTTTTAGGTTTTACAGAGTGGAACGATGTTCCATGCCAGATGCTCAATGCCTACATCTGCAAGTATGAGCTGTAGAGCCACCTGTAGCCTCTGCTTGTGGGCATGCCATTGGATCAGATGAAGATAAACCAGGTTACGCTGTGGATGCCTCTTTCATGCCATTCATTACCACCCGCCACCCCACAGAATGGAAGACCAGCTCTCATCTATGCCCCTTCAAAATCCTGCTTCAGAAGAGATGACTAGGAGTTCTCCTCCTTCTCCTGACTCTTATCAGTCACAGTGTCCTGTGAATAAACTCGTTCTAGTGCATGCATAATTCTTGGTGGATTGTTCTCATTCCTGAACAAGGGTGGGCAACTCTTCTCAACGCAGCAGCCCCTTCAAATGAGCCTCTTCACTCAGAAAGTGGGCGGGCCAGGGGAAAGTGGGCAGGTTCAAAGAGAAAAGGGGTGGAGTTAGAGCAGCAGCTTCTGTGGGCAAGGTCAACATGGATAAGATGGCTGTCCTGGCGTTGTGATCAAAGCCCCGCCCTCCTGTAGGTGTCACCCTTTGGGTGGCCACCATCCTGCCTGTTTGGACTTCCCCTGAGGACATTGCTGAACCTGGGGGAAAATGAAGGCAGGCTAGCAATCTTTTCTAAATTAAACTGGCGCATTACACAAAAGCATTACCTGATTGTTTTCTCAGGTTAAAAAAGGGGATACGAATGCAGTTGCAAAACTGTGTTCCAGGATGCCATAGCAAACTCACAGGGGTGCTGTGGCATAATTGAAATTGTCAAGGGAAATGTGGTGATCCTCAAGATCTGTCAGATACTGCACAAACCACTAGCTCAAGGGGGTAACAGTTTTGGCCTAAATTTTGGAGACACCAAAGGAACGATGAAGCAAGAAAGTTTGGGAACATCTGTGCTAAGGCTTTAAGAATCAGGTAAATTTTAATAAGGCGAACCTGAAAAGAACAATTTTTTAGGTGTGCGTAGCCCAGTTACAGAACCAGTTGACATCAATCAATGCAGTGAGAATAATTCAGTGAGACGGCGTTCAGCAAGCGCAGGGATATATACCCATCCTCTTATTCCATTCTGGGCAAGGAACGTTATACAAAGCACAAAAAAGGAGTAAGAAATTCCATGATAAAGAAGTTAAACGTATGAGATCAGAAAAAGAAAAGGAAGTGTAATTAAAACTGGTTTACACCAACTAGCAACCAATCTTTGAGTCCTTTTAAAGGAGCTTCTGCTTCTAGCCATAGTAAAGCTGAAATGAAAAAATGTACATTGTAAAATCACAGCATGAGTTCTGCCCTTTCATACTTGGGTCACATATTTTTGGGTCCTCTAAACAAAGAAAAATTACTGAAAATCTCAGAGAATCAGAGCTTACGTATTCATTGCCTTTTTCAAATCTTCTAATGCCATTCTTGGCTTAAAAATCTGGGTAGATCTGTCATAGTAAGATGTGCTTTGAAATATATGCTTACAGAAAAAGAAAAGATAACTCGTTAAAGATACATATTTAATTTCATATTGGGGTGCAGTTTTAACATGGAGCTCTGTCATTCGTCCAAGCCTTTTCACTTGTTTCTTCTTCCCTGCCCTTCCACTTAGCAGTTTTTCTGCGCCCCTTCAAGATTTTCTTTCTGAAGTATTGTCTCAATTTCTGCAAAACCTCCTTGTTATAAATGGGAAAATGCTGTTTGGTGGCTTCAGCAGTCACAGTCCCGCTTGAATGCTTGACGTAGCAGAAACTGGTAATTTTGAGCTGCTGATTTTCTTTCCACAATTCAAATTTTTCAGTTAGTTTTGGTAGTGTAGTCTAGAAGATCAGGTGACAGATTTGGAGACTCAAGTTCAGTTGACTCAAGACTCAGTTGACCATGGAGCTCACTTGATGACTTTCACCAATGACTTTCTCTCAGCTCAGACTAATTGATAGTGTTCAGTTCAGTTCAGTTCATGTGTCTTCTCCTTCCAGGTTGTTGAAGACCATGAATCTCTGCTATGTTGCTTTGACTCATGGTTGACTATCTGATAGAAAGATATGGTGAGGCCCCAATATCCTTCATATTCTATGTGGTTGACCTAATCATGTTGGTTCATCTGCCTTTAGGGGTGTTTTCTCACTCCAGAGCACAAGAATGCCTTACAGACAGATCCACACAACTTGCTGTGGAGCACATTTTTTGCTTGTTCTGCCAGTTTGTCCACTGGTCTTCACCAACGTCCATTCTCACCCACAACAGTAGAACCATGATGGAAGATCCCAGGGAGCATGGCAAGGACATAGACTTGATTCCCCCCACCCCCAGAACATTACTGTTCTGAGGATAACATTATCCGAGACTCTAAGATGGGCTGTTGCGCTCAACTTGAGGAAGGGTGAATCTGTTTGCATTCTTTTCTCTCCACTCACACACCTCACTGGGGAATTGACAACTTTCTGCCCATTCCTGGGAATCAATAAATGCCTGCCTCCAGGGACTCTACAGTCACAGAAGGTCTGATGATCTTCTGCCCACTGACTGGGGACCATCCGTTTCATGACTTATGACTGGCACCGAGGGACTGATGGCCTTCTCCCCGCTGGAGGGGAACTGCCAGTTTGCTGACACAGGGATTACTTTCTACTCAAACACACATACTTTTTTCAATCAGGTGTGGCCCCTCCATATGCCTATTTAAATTACATCTCTTTATGTTCTTTAAGTAAGCTGAGTTCACAAGAGGTGCGAATCAGATCACACTTTCTTTTACGGCTCATTTACTGGAAGCTTAATGGGTTATTATAAAAAGGCAAATCTTGTTTCTTCTGCTGAAAGCTCAGCACATGTGTACAAAAGGAGGCATCTGAAATTGGGTAACTGATTACAGAGTTAGGCCTCTAAGGACAGGTAGGTGATGGTAAAGTTCAGCATCCTAATTAAAGGAGAGGGGGCAGGAAAGGGAGAAGGGGGAAGCCGGGTGGTGAGGGAAAGCAAAGTGTCTTAAGCTCTTCCTGGTGTGTTCAAACTTGTCTCACCATCCATTGCTCTATAATTTGATACAGTCTTCCACATACTAACCTATATTCTAGCTTTTTTTTAAAAAAATCCCTTCTCACCCCTAAGGGTGGTGTGTGTCTTCCTCAACCTCGGGTCCCCTACCAGAGGCCTGGGAGTTTGAGGGCTCTGCGCGGGATCTCAGCTGCTCCTAGCACTGCACTCTTCTGGACAGAGAGCTCAGATGTTGCTCCTGGGATCTGTTGGAGCCCCTCTCCCAGCTTGGGAGTCACAGCCCCAACTGCCCCTACCACCACTGGGACCACCTTGGCCTTCACTTTCTCTCTCTCTCTCTCTCTCTCTCTCTCTATATATATATATATATATATATATATATATATATATACACACACACACACACGCACACACACACACAGACACACATGCACATGAGAGTGACTGATGTATCTTCTATGTTTTTTAATTGACTGTACCTCACCCTCCTTATGCTGGTCTATGACCATAATAAATATTTGACTGAGGAAGGTGCAGAAGAGGTTTCTTGTCCTCCTTTGCACATTGTTACCGGGGAGAGGATAAATGAACCGAGAATGACAACTTCAGAAAAGATCTGCATCAGAACATTTTTATTGATATTGCACTGCGCACAAGCCAGAGGGGAGGTCCAGAAGAAAAAGGAGACCTTGTGAACTGATGGGACAGACCTTTATCTCTGTGGAATGTGAGGAGGTGATGCGATTAGTGGGAAGGCGGTCCATCACAGCGGCATCCTGGGGAGCCCAGGGAGAAGCGCCGGCATCCTCAGAGCTCCTGTTTGCAGATGTAGGCATTGAGTTTGCTGCACTGATTGTCGTTCCATAGCTGAAAGCCTGAAGTACAAATGACAAGGAAAGTGCTATTATTTTTGGCCTTTATTTCTTTCTCAAATGGGCGTGGTCCAGAGGAAACAGAATACATACACATACACATATACATATACTTGTGTGTGTGTGTGTGTGTCTAAAGGGACAAGCTAAGAAAACGGGAGTTTGGTTTGAATTCTGCCTTTTGAACTATTGATTCCCACGCCCCTCTATTAAGATGTTCACCCATTTCCTCCTAAAATTAGACCAAAGACTTTCTCCCTGAAATAATGTTCAGAAAAGATTAGGTACAATGTTAGCTACCCGTTTCAAATCTGTATCATTTCAAATTGGAGAAAAAACTGCAACCATGACAAGGTATTCAATGTAACATTAAAACTAAACTCCCTGCTCTTTAAAGCAAAATGCACTCTACTCTGTTATTTCATGGAATTAAACTCTTTAAACTTTCGGTCATATCATAAGTCTTTTAGTCCCTGGGTGTCTCAGAGATGGGCTTAAAGCCGAAAGGAGCCGGTTGCCGCTGCAGATCGGATACATGGACCGACTGACCTGTGATTCCCATAGGCTGAGAGAAGTTGGAGACCTCGAGTGTCCCTAAGACATCCGTGTCATCCTCAGACACTGAAAAGTTTGCTTACCTGTGGATTGTCGCAGCTCCACACAGTGCTCATTGTTGCCATCGTTGTCTGGCTGGTAGCTCATCCAGGATTTGTAAGGGGATCCATCAGTCCCATTCCTGGTCTGTGGAAAGGGAATGTGGTGAAAGGAATCAGAGCTTTGTCTAAAGACTGACCAGTAATTTTTGTCTGTGATTAGGAAGTATTGAATTTTTTAGTGGCAACGTATGGAGCAGAAATCTACAGGATTTAGGTAAGTCAATAATCATTATGCTACTGTCGGTAGTGATAACTGGGAACAGAGTGAAGTCAGTGATCTCACCCAACGGACATTGTGGAGTCTAATCCAGACGTCACTGAGTTCTTGTTGGTAAGTGGAGATGTGCTCAGCCACCAGGAGAGCCTCTGCTCTGCGGAGGATGGAAGCGAGATGGGCCCCACGGCCATAGCTCTTGCACTCAGTCTGAGAAAAGCAAAAAGGAATATTACTTCTGTGATCATTTCCCAACTCCAGGATCTGTGAAACTTCCCAAGGGTTGAGTTAAACTTCGTAGAATTCCACATGTGGTCAATCATTTGTGCAAAAGGAATCGAAGGGATGTTTTTACGTCTTACTGGGAGATGTTAATATTACACATCAGCTTGGTCAAATCCTGTATTTACCCTTTCAACTTTCCTTTCCTTTCCACTCCAAATTCAGGAGTATTTTAGTATTTTACTTGGAATGTTGGAAAGGAATAAAGGTTTCAGAGTCTGTAAAGAAACAGTGTCGTGTTATTATTTTCCTTCCAGCTCAAGCTCTGTCACAGATAATCTGGGCCTGTCCCTCACCTTGCAATCCCTTTTCAAAAGTGGATGCCACACAATCAAATTGTAGACCCAACATTACATCAGATGTTGGTTAGTGAGAAACGCTTCTTACCTCAGCTTCCTGCCACGTCAACTTATTATCAAAATATGCATAACAGTTGCCTTGGTTTGGCAGCCACTCCCTGGCACAGGTGTCGGCCTCCACTGCATTGAAAGAGGACAGGGAAAAAGAAGAAGAAAAGACAGAACACCATGATGTTGTAAGGATTGCCTACCCTAAAACACCATCAGACTCATGAACGGTTCATAAAGATATCTGATTTATTAGTATGCAGGATCACAAAGAAAGCTGAGAATGGAAAAAGCGTGCCAAATGCAAACTAAAAACCCTCGGTACAAACGAGATCCCTCCCCCCGTACAATCTTCCCAGGCTCACAATCCCAGGTGCTCCTAATGGCCTCTGCTGGTCCACGGGAAAAGTCCTTGAGCAGAGCCCATAACCCAAACACATTCCATTGAAATGAACCTAGACACAGAGCTTGGCACAAGGTTGCACAGCAGCTCCCTCCCAACAGAAACAGCGCGTCAGCACCATGGCATATGAAAGGTTACGATGTACAGGGCACGTTGAAACAGTGAACATGACAGACGTCTATACAAAAGAAACGTCTTGCTAGATTGGGTCCTCTAATTAACATTTTCTGACACTTGGTGGTGAACTAAGAAAATTCAGGAAACTCCCAGGTGTGAAAGTGAGGGCTGGAGACCTTTCCCATTGCTCTTTCCGAACACCTGGTATTTGGTATGCTGGCTGTGATTCAGAAGGTGGTCTGGATAGTCCTGCCCACCCTGAATTTGGTATGGTCCTCTCTTGAAAGCATCTAAACTGGTGGCCATCACCATCCTTGATGGCAGTGAAGATAGTTTTTAACGCTTACTCTACAGTAATGCAGGAAATGTGAATTTACACTCCATGGAATTCTTCCTAGGTTACTTAGTTTACCTTATTAAGGGACTTGACCAGATCATACACATACAAATCCATGTTCAAACCAATATAAATTAATATGAAATAACTCCCCAACTTGAAATGACAAAACAAATTTATCCTAGTTTTGCAGTTAAAAAGTAATTAGGGAAGCTGCTTTTTGCCTGCTGAGTGACAGCAATACATTTTTCTTCTCTGATTCTACAGCTATTATGAATAATTTCATTATCTGAGTATTGGTTTCTGAGTCTGAATTGGCAAGCAAAAATTGACTTGTGACACATCTTGGTAATATTGGAAGGAACTTAGAAGTGGGGTATATAGCTTTTTCAAATACAGTGCTTAGGTGGACACGTTCTTTTGATATGAGTGACCCCTGGCCACAAGAGAAAGCTTTCATATAGTATGGGGTCTTCTTTTATTGTCCAAAAAGAATGAGGACAAGGTATTGTACTGTGCCAATGTGAATGCCCTTTTATTTTTGAGAATTGATATAATAAGTAAATAGTCTTCTAGCTTCAGAGAACAATTGATTTCATTTGACTTTTGATAAATCCGGAACCAATGACACATCCAGCTGGTGGTCCACATCTCTTGTCCTTTCCTTAATATTGCCTCTGCCCTTCCCTAACCTGGAACCAAGAGTGCCCCAGAAGGAAATCATATCCTTGCAACCTGCCTCTGAAAGACAGCTTGCGGAAGATAGAAACAACCTCTCCATATAATGGAAGTCAAACCCAAGGGGTTAAATTCAACTTTGGCTAATGTTTAAAAATTGTGGTCCAGAACTGACATCATGGAACAACATAAGTTAGTGGTAGTCCATAAGGGTGGCATGCCAAAGGTCCCAACTGTAATTTCTCACATTGCAATTGTACAATTGTATCCTTATCCAGAAGCATCTTGAAAAATGTGAAAGGACCTCACCCTGAAGGAAAGGACCAGCAAAGAAGATGCCAAGAAGGCAAAGGCTGAAGTAGGTGAGGAGACCCATCTTCTGGTTGACCTTTGAGGAGAGAAAGGAAGACTAAATACAAGAAGTGCACTCTTGAATTGCCATTCATTGCAGGAAGGGAATGAAGAGAAGAAGGGCAGGTGTTTTTCTTATGTACGTTGCAGTTCTTATCCGGCCTTCCTCATATATGAATTCTGAAGAAGCTATATATTTGACAATGGGTTGAAGCAAACGTGAAGGTCATTTCTCACATTATAGGGCAGCAATCTCAGGAATATCAGTTGCATGGTGTCATGATCGCCGTTGCGATGTTTGCGACATCGCAACGGCTCGCATGACAATACAGGGATATGGGTCCTGAGCTGATAAGGCAAGAGCAATAGAAAAACACAAAAAGAAGTAAGGGGTTTAAGGAAACTATGTAACAACTGAGTCCGGCAGCCCAGGAAGCAACAATAAAAGGAAACTGACATGAAATTGAATAACAACCAAACAGGCGAGGTTCGGAAGGGCGCGCCCGGGCTTTTGAGGAATTAGAAGCCTGATCGCCCAGCAATGGATCATCACCGCACAGCAAGGCGATCGAGGCGATGCCCGGGGCGCAGGGGGCTGGACGACCTCTCACCTGGCAAGGACAAACTGTTGGGACTCGTGGGGCACACCTGGGGGAAGGTGGGGTGGAGCGCTGACTGGCGCGGGCTATTTAAATCCCGTTCCAGCGCGCTCCCCTCACTCTCAGCTTTCTAAGGGCATGCATTCTATTCCCAAATCAAACCAGAACCTAAGTCGACTCTAGCGTCTGTGTTTTTACTGGGTCTCAGGCAGAGCCTGACACATGGTTACACCCGAGAAGAAACTACAACTAATCCCAACTCCCTGAAAAATGGACATGTATTACAGAACTCTTTGTGAAGATTCTTTGATATAGTCTCTCTCCACGTGTTGAAATGCAGTGAATAAATAGCATGAATTAAGAGTTCGGCAATCCTCCAGCGTTGTTATCCAAATGCCGTTTTGCCATTTGATTTCCTATACAGCCTCACTTGCTTTTCTCTGTGCAACACCAAGAAGCAGGTATCGTAACCAGCCTGTAAACCAGGGTAGCACAACTTCTTCTATCCAGAGAATATAAATCTTGTTCATAAGGTCCTTATCACTACTCTCCTTGAATGCTTTTGATAACTGGTTCTCCTCTGCTTTCTACAGCTTGCAGGGCCCTCCTAACTCTTCAGTCACTCACCTGGCGATGCTCTTCTCCTGGATGGGCAGAAGTGGTGGGCAGCTGAGCTGGATGCCCCTCTGATGTTCTCTTGCTTGCTCCCTCTTCCTGCTGCATCTTGTTTCCAATACTGTGAAAAAAATGGAACATTGTTACAATAAAACATGAGTTTACATAGATAATTGGATCCCCAGTACAGCTAGTGTGATTGGTTGCCAATTATGGGAGCTTTCAGTCGATTGGCTGTTGTTTTGATAGTTTGTAGAAAGGCCTTCCCTTTTCCAAGAATTGGTCAAATGCAGTGGTTAGAAGGATTTTCCCAGTTGAGCAATTAACTTCAAAGGGATTAAAGAGGAAACCTATATTGTTGGCTTAATTTGGTTGGGGATGATGGTGGGGAATGGTACTGGAAAGAATAATATTAAGCTCTGGATTGATTCAAGGAAGGTCAGGGAAGGAAGTCTTTGTCTTGATTCAAATACAAATGAGAGCAGGTGTTAGTGGTTATTGTCTTTTTTTTATACACAATAATGTTACATCCTGAAAACTCACCAAACCCTTTAATGGTTTTCATCATTCACTCTGAAGTTGCATAATGGCTAGTACTATATCATCCTCACAACAATGTAATTTATATTCCCCTCCTTGAATCTTAATGCCTAATGTTTGTTTATGTACTTGAACCTTTTTTTGCCAATACTTCCAAAACCATCACAAATAATAAAGGAGAATGTGGACATCCTTCTATGGTACCTTTACTGCCTGAAAAATTCCAAGAAAATGTTCTATTGGCCACGATCTTTGCTGTTTGCCATTGATATGTAGAGAAGGTTCAGCCTTTCATACGAAAGAGAGAGAGAGAAGTCTGGTTCCGCATCAACCTTCCCCTCACAATTATTGTGCTGCCGGCCTCCATGCAGGTAATATGGAGTCACTTTGGCCTGTGCTATCACAGCACCCAACTAGGGTTATACAGAAAACTATATCATCCTTAGCAAGCTCCTAGGCTGGACACCCCACCCACCGTAAACAGCAGATCTCATGCTCCTTTAAGCCCAGGTAATAGAAAGGACCCTGCCCTCATATATCAACAGAAGTATTGACTTCCTAATAACAGATGTGATCTGGGAGAATAGACTTGAAAAGGCTCTGTTCATTTTTCCCAAGCCAACTTCCTGCCATAGATCTTATTCATATTAATTGGCTTCCCAATATGATCAAGAGAAAATGGTTTCAGCTGTTTTTCAGCAATCCAAGAAAAGGAAGGAAGGAAGGAAGGAAGGAAGGAAGGAAGGAAGGAAGGAAGGAGGGAGGGAGGGAGGGAGGGAGGGAGGGAGGGAGGGAGGGAGGGAGGGAGGAGGGAAATGGAATTGTCCTAACAGAAGGGTGGGCATCCCACAGACTGGGAACAACATGCAACTCCCAACCTCTCATTGACAGTTGTTCAGGACCTGCAGTTGCATTACTGAATTCTAGTAGCATAATTTTTGGACCACTTTTAGGGTCAATGTTCAGTTCCTGCTAAATTCATGGGCACATCATCACTGATTTGCTTGTTTATTTTGGCAACAGCACTAAGTGATTTGTTGTTGCTTTTTTCTGGGATGACCTTTCAGCTATGATAGTTGTAAGTGACCTAACATTGCAATTGTTATGGAGATTATTTGTATAGGCCACCTCCATAAGAACTGACAATTCTAGGTGGCTTATAACAATTTCAATAAACAGGAGACCAGAGTAAAACATAATAAAAACAGTATAAGTACACGTATACTGTATATATTAAAACACACACACAAATAAGGAAATCCGTGAAGCCTATTACGATGCCATACAGACCTACCAAAGAAACAGGATCACAGCTCAGCCTTTCCAGCCTAATCTACAGCCCCAGGATTTCTCAATGATCTCCCACCCAAGGATCAGCTACATCCAAGTCAGTTTAGCTTTTTGACATCAGCCAAGGTTGAGGAGGTGTTTCAGGAAACCTGAAAAGTATGAATTAAATTCATGTTCATATAAGGTAGCTCAGGAAATGAAATATGCTACAAAATTTTTAATCTTACCTTCTGGACTGTTTCAGTGAGACATGTAAGTCCAATCTTGCACTGAAAAAGTGCTGAGTGTAGCTGGCACACACTTTCATGTCTTTCTAAAAAATCTATTTTCCCCATTGAAGTCAAGGGCTGCACACTGCCCTTTCTGCCCTTTTGAAGGGGAGTGAAATGGTGAACCTGTTTCATCTTAACCTTGAGTATGCAAAACTGAAGAAAGGGGACCAGCATTTCCTGGATGGACTTTGCTCTGTTGGTGTTGTACCATGTCTGCCTGGGATCTATATAAGAGGCTCTCAGAAAGCAAGAGAGCATCTGAGACGCCTCCAGCTCAGCTGTCCACCAGTTGTATCCATCCAGGAGAAGACCATCACAAGGTGAGTGGCTGAAGAGAGCTAAATTTGTAGCAGTAGAAAATAAATTTCTGTGAAGTTTTTCTTTATCTCTTCCAACCAAATGTAGCTGGTAGTTTTCCTTCTTCTGCAACGCAATATTAGATGAACAACGCTCTTGAACTTATGGGTATTTCCTCCTTGAAGGTCCACCAGAAGATGGGACTTGTCACCTATTTCAGCCTTTGCTTCCTTGGACTCCTGATTGCCAATCCTTTCTTAGAAGGTGAGTCTCTGAAGCCAAATCTACTTTGTATGCACAGCAAGTAAACTGGATGAGTGATAGTGGTCCGTAGACATTTCCACACAATCTGTATAGATCAAATGGGATTTTCTTTCTTTAAGGGAGCCCAGTAAGAAGTACCCATTAAATGCCCGTTTCCTCCCTATTGATCCTTTTGTCTCTGTGCAGCTGAGGCCAGCTCCTGTGCCAGGCAATGGCTGCAAAACCAGGGCAACTGTTATGCGTATTTTGATAATAAGCTGACCTGGCAAGAAGCTGAGGTAAGAAACTTTTCTCATCAGCCCAGATGAATAAAATGTATAATCCACGCATCTATATTCAGGTGTGTCTCCTGCCATTTCACCCACTAGTGTAGAACATGGAACTCAAATGCTGATCATGTACATCACTGGCGAACGATCTGTGAACCATGAGCCACTAGTGTGTCCCCCAGATTTCAGGGTGGCCCCCACAGGACTTTAATTGGGTTACTGGAAGACCTGCAGAGCCCCCCTCCCGGTGTTCTGGGTGGGTGGAGGTGGTAAGCACGTGGGGGTATGGAAAGGGGCCGAGCAGCGGGGAAATGGGGGACTCACCGCTTGGCTGCTTTGCCTTTAGCACCCCACATTCCAAGAAGAAGGCGTGGCCACACTTCCTTTCATCTGGCAACAGGGGCGTCCACGGGAGGGGGGCAAAATAGTTAAGATGGTGGCTGCAAGCATGAGATCAAAGCTCTGTCCCTTTTTTATGTGCATCATCTGTGTGACACATGTAAAACGGAGCAAGGCTTTGACTGCATGATTGGGGCTGCCTCTTCTGCATTTTTATCCCCCCGTGGATGCTCCTGGTTGGCAGGGGGAGATTCTCGATAACTGAGCTGGAGATAAAATCAATTATAATCTCGTAAAGACATCCTCCAAGTTTCCATTACCTTGTATGCATTCTCCCTTCATTGGTACATTTTTCAGCATTAAGACGTGGTAAGAAAACTAGCAATGGTGTCATTGTTAGGGAAATTGTTCAGAGTTACTTGTGAATTAACCTCATCCTGCACAAAGGGAATAGCCTCTGAGCAAACATAATACAGTATGTGCTCTAGGTTTAGAAATATTGAATAGTCTATCTTTAATGAAGAGGTGGTGGGAAAGCTTAACAAATGCGCAGATGACCTAAAAGCAGGTGGGAAAGCTAATACTATCTTAGAAGGCATAAACGAAATTCAGAGTGATCCCGTTGAAATGGGATGATAATAACGGAATGTAATTTAATAGAGAGCTTACAAAGTTTATCCCTTAGGAAACAAAATATACAACTACAGGCTGGGGACACCTGGCTTGAGAACTGTATTGGTGAAAAAGTCTTGGAATAGCTGATTGCAGAGAGAATATAATTGGTGGTTTGATGTGGTTGGGGGAAAAAAAGGCAATGCCATTTTAGGTTCATTCAAGAGAAGCATCATTTCCAAATAAGGAGAAATTAGTGTTCCATTTTTTTCCACTTTGCTCAAATCCTTATTGACTACTGGGCTCCTCTCATAAGCACAACATTTTAAGAAAGATTTAGACAGACAGGAATGGATTCAGAGAAATGTAATGGGGATTGTAAGTGGTTGTTGTTTATTCATTTAGTCGCTTCCGACTCTTCGTGACTTCATGGACCAGCTCACGCCAGAGCTTCCTGTCGGTCGTCAACACCCCCAGCTCCCCCAGGGACGAGTCCGTCACCTCTAGAATATCATCCATCCACCTTGCCCTTGGTCGGCCCCTCTTCCTTTTGCCCTCCACTCTCCCTAGCATCAGCATCTTCTCCAGGGTGTCCTGTCTTCTCATTATGTGGCCAAAGTATTTCGGTTTTGCCTTTAATACCATTCCCTCAAGTGAGCAGTCTGGCTTTATTTCCTGGAGGATGGACTGGTTTGATCTTCTTGCAGTCCAAGGCACTCTCAGAATTTTCCTCCAACACCACAGTTCCAAAGCATCGATCTTCCTTCTCTCAGCCTTCCTTATGGTCCAGCTCTCGCAGCCATATGTTACTACAGGGAACACCATTGCTTTAACAATGAGGACCTTTGTTGTCAGTGTGATGTCTCTGCTCTTAACTATTTTATCGAGATTTGTCATTGCTCTTCTCCCAAGGATTAAGCGTCTTCTGATTTCCTGACTGCAGTCAGCATCTGCAGTAATCCACACAGTCAAAGGCTTTAGAATAGTCAATAAAACAGAAATAGATGTTTTTCTGAAACTCCCTGGCTTTTTCCATTATCCAGCGGATATTGGCAATTTGGTACCTAGTTCCTCTGCCTTTGCTAAACCCAGCTTGTACATCTGGCAATTCGCGCTCCATGAATTGCTGAAGTCTACCTTGCAGGATCTTGAGCATTACCTTACTGGCATGTGAAATGAGTGCCACTGTTTGATAGTTTGAACATTCTTTAGTGTTTCCCTTTTTTGGTATGGGGATGTAAGTTGATTTTTTCCAATCCAATGGCCGTTCTTGTGTTTTCCAAATTTGCTGGCATATAGCATGCATTACCTTGACAGCATCATCTTGCAAGATTTTGAACAGTTCAGCTGGGATGCCGCATCTCCTGCTGCCTTGTTATTAGCAATGCTTCTTAAGGCCCACTCAACCTCACTCTTCAGGATGTCTGGCTCTAGCTCACTGACCACACTGTCAAAGCTATCCCCGATATTGTTATCCTTCCTATACAGGTCTTCTGTATATTCTTGCCACCTTTTCTTGATCTCTTCTTCTTCTGTTAGGTCCTTCCCATCTTTGTTTTTGGTCATACCCATTTTTGCCTGGAATTTACCTCCGATGTTTCTAATTTTCTGGAAGAGGTCTCTTGTCCTTCCTTCTCTATTGTCTTCTTCCACTTCCATGCATTGCTTGTTTAAAAATAATTCCTTATCTCTTCTGGCTAACCTCTGGAATTTTGCATTTAATTGGGCATATCTCCCCCTATCATTGTTGCCTTTTGCTTTCCTTCTTTCTTGGGCTACTTCTAGTGTCTCAGCAGACAGCCATTTTGCCTTCTTGGTTTTCTCTTTCTTTGGGATGTATTTTGTTGCTGCCTCCTGAACAATGTTGTGAACTTCTGTCCAGTGTTCTTCTGTGACCCTCTCTACTAAGTCCAGTCCCTTAAATCAATTCTTCACCTCCACTGCATATTCCTTAGGAATATTAGTGAGCTCATACCTAGCTGATCTGTGGGTCTTCCCTGATCTCTTTAGTCTCATCCCTAATTGTTCAAGAAGAAGTTCGTGATCTGAACTACAGTCAGCTGCAGGTCTTGTTTTTACCAACTGTATAGATGTCCGCCACCTTTGGCTGCAAAGGATGTAGTCAATCTGATTTCCGTGTTGTCCATCTGGTGAAGTCCATGTATAAAGCCGCCTCTTAGGTTTTTGGAAGAGAGTGTTTGTTATGCAGAGTGAGTTGACTTGGCAAAATTGTCCAGTAGGTACTGCAGATCCTCATAGAACTGCTCTACTTCAGCTTCTTCAGCATCTGTGGTTGGGGTGTATATTTGGATCACTGGGATGTTAGATGGCTTGCCCTGGATTCGAATTGAGATCATTCTGTCGTTTTTTGGATTGTATCCAAGCACTGCTTTAGCCACTTGACTATTAATTATGAAGGCTACTCCATTTCTTCTGTGGTCCTCTTGTCCACAGTAGTAGATCTGGTGGTCATCTGATGTGAAGTGGCCCATTCCAGTCCATTCTGGTTCACTGATGCCTAAAATGTCTATCTTTAATCTTGACATCTCACCAATATCCACATCCAATTTGCCCTGGCTCATAGATCTTACATTCCTGGTTCCAATGGTGTGTTGATCCTTAGAACATCGGATTCACCATTCACCACCAGCACCGTTGGCCGCTAGACATCCTTTCGGCTTTGAGCTAGCTGCGTCATCATGTCTGGGGCTAGTTGAACTCATCCTCTGTTCCTCCCCAGTAGCATTTTGACCATCTTCCGACCTGGGGGTCTCATCTTCCGATGGTATACCAACATATCTCTGGTTGTACTGATCCATTTAGTTTTCACGGCAAGAATACTGGGGTGGGTTGCCATTACCTTCCCCAGGGATCACATTTAGTCTGACCTCTCTGTCATGACCTTCCCGTCTTGGGTGGCTCTTCACGGTTTAGATCATGGAATCATTGAGGTGCTCAAGCTCCAGCGCCATGTCAAGGTAACGATCCTTTGCTGAAGATTGTAAGTGGACTAAAAATCTTACAGAGAGGGATTGAAGGACACAGCTTATTTGGTCTTTAGACAAGAAGACTAGAGTGCAGAATTCTTCAAATACCTGAAAGGCTATCGCACAGAAGACGCTAAGACCTTCTGTTCTCTATCATTTCACAGTATAACTGCAGTTGAAGGCAGATTCCAATTCAGTTTTAGGAAAAACTTCCAAACAGAAGAGTTAGACAAGGGAGCCCATGACCCAGAGCTAGAAAGGTGGTGAATTCTCCTTCATTCATTCTTTTGGAGTTGTGTTAATCTTGATCCTTGTGCTGGGCAGAAAGTTGGACTTGATGGCTTCAGGGATAAGAATAATAAGCTGACAACCTGATGATCCAATAACAGTATTGTCCAATCCACTAACACACATTCTTCAGTGTAGGCATTTTAAAATATATGTTTTTTTAAAAAGGGATTTAAAATAGGACGAAATTAAATATAGATTGGGTAGGCTTCTGCTATATCCCAGTGCTGCATATAAATCTCCTTCTCTCTTTCCCTAAATTCTAAGATCGAGTGCCAGAGCTATGGCCGTGGAGCTCATCTCGCTTCTGTGCTCACCAAAGCTGAGACTTTCTTGGTGGCTCAGCACATCTCCACTTACCAACGCGACCTAAGCAATGTCTGGATTGGCCTTCATGATGTCCACCAGGTGAGCCTCTCTTCCCCCATTCTGAATAGTGTCTGGCTGTGCCATTCCATCCTTGCCTCAATCATTTCCCTGATTAAATCCCAGAACTTTCTCAAATAATTTCTACTTTTCTATAAGCCACCCAGTGATGTGGAATAGAAAAAAATATAGAGGCGCAGACATAATCTATCTCAGCAAATGATAACTGCGGTGGTAATCATGAAGCTTTCAAGCCTGCAATGGCTGTGACTGAGTGGCACTTAGAAAGTCTGGGAATAAGGAGGAAATAACTGAGCAGAACTTGAAGGTTTCTTTCCTTTCCTTTGATGGCATGGTGCTTCCATGCTGGCACTTAAAGCTAAGGATTCTTTGCAAGATGCTTTGGGCACTCACCCCTACAGCAGTTGGGGAGACCATTGTCTACTCTGTTCATCAGAGCCACCGTCTAATCACTGCTTACTCACCAACCACTCGTTGCAGCCAGTCTTTGCAGCTTGCATTGTCATAATTAACGGAATCCAAGGGGCTGTTTACTCCCTTGTCCATGTCTTCTGCTCTGCCTTTGTTCAACAGAACAGGAAATGGAGGTGGGCTGATGAATCAACTTACAACTACAAGGCCTGGATAAATGATCAGCCAGACAATTATGGTAATATTGAGTACTGTGTGGAGCTGGTGCTTTCTACAGGTAGGTCACGGATTCTTATGGGTGAGCAATAAACCTTCAGGCTTCTCACTGAATTTCCTAATGGTTAAGCCCATCATGGTTCTCACCCAGGTTCACAAGCCTGGTTTTGACCTTGTTGGTTTAATGAACAGGATGCCGCTTGCTTAGCTTGGCGACATCTTACAAGTTAGAGGACCCTAGCTCATATTTGTAAGAAAGCTTCCTTCCTGCATTCCCCCTTTTTTTTCATTGAATCCTGTGGCTGCCAAGTTTCAGCCTGAAAAGGTCTGTTCCTTTCTTCCCACAAAGATCTTACAGGAAAATGGTCAACTTTACAAAAGTTAAGTTGCGTCTTGAGCCATGAGTGTCAGCCAACCTTCCCAACTGGATGCCTCCCGTTGGGAAGGTTGGCTGACACTTACGGCTTATGTGCATTAGAACAGTTCCCATCACCACTGGGGACGATGGGTGGACATATATAATCAACCTGTGCCACCAACTGCAGAGGGGAAGAGGGCAGGGCTCGCTCTCTTTGTTAGGTAGGATGTCGGGTCTCCTCTGGCAACAGGTTTGGAGTGACGTGAAAAGGTGGCAAGTAGTTGCTTAGTTTATCATCGTGAGTGTGTTTTGGGAATGCAGGATTGCCCCCCTCATTGCCCAAAATGACTATCCTGCCTTTGAGTACGTGGGTGGGGCGTGGATTTGCAGAAGACATCTCAGGCAACCCAGTGAATGTTCAAGGAAGCCGGTTCTACGTCTGACAGGCGAATATTCCAAATAGGCTCCAGAGCCCCTAAAGATCAGTTGGGGGACTTGGTGTCCCACTGCCACAGGCCTCTATCACCTCCAAATACGAGGGAGGCATGGGGATCGTGAAGCCCCAAAACCCCAGGGTGGAGGTCCTCTTCGTTTTCTAAAACCTGTCCCTGGAATCCGGAATCCGGAATCCCAGATTGCTTTTTATCATGAGAACCGGAAGCGTCATCTTCTAAATGGCTGTCCATCTCCAGCACATCGCATGCACATGTCTTCAAAAACAAGTGGCTGGAGCAGAAATAAGAGACGTCTTGCCTTGCCTTTGGCGTTTTAGGTTTTACAGAGTGGAACGATGTTCCATGCCAGATGCTCAATGCCTACATCTGCAAGTATGAGCTGTAGAGCCACCTGTAGCCTCTGCTTGTGGGCATGCCATTGGATCAGATGAAGATAAACCAGGTTACGCTGTGGATGCCTCTTTCATGCCATTCATTACCACCCGCCACCCCACAGAATGGAAGACCAGCTCTCATCTATGCCCCTTCAAAATCCTGCTTCAGAAGAGATGACTAGGAGTTCTCCTCCTTCTCCTGACTCTTATCAGTCACAGTGTCCTGTGAATAAACTCGTTCTAGTGCATGCATAATTCTTGGTGGATTGTTCTCATTCCTGAACAAGGGTGGGCAACTCTTCTCAACGCAGCAGCCCCTTCAAATGAGCCTCTTCACTCAGAAAGTGGGCGGGCCAGGGGAAAGTGGGCAGGTTCAAAGAGAAAAGGGGTGGAGTTAGAGCAGCAGCTTCTGTGGGCAAGGTCAACATGGATAAGATGGCTGTCCTGGCGTTGTGATCAAAGCCCCGCCCTCCTGTAGGTGTCACCCTTTGGGTGGCCACCATCCTGCCTGTTTGGACTTCCCCTGAGGACATTGCTGAACCTGGGGGAAAATGAAGGCAGGCTAGCAATCTTTTCTAAATTAAACTGGCGCATTACACAAAAGCATTACCTGATTGTTTTCTCAGGTTAAAAAAGGGGATACGAATGCAGTTGCAAAACTGTGTTCCAGGATGCCATAGCAAACTCACAGGGGTGCTGTGGCATAATTGAAATTGTCAAGGGAAATGTGGTGATCCTCAAGATCTGTCAGATACTGCACAAACCACTAGCTCAAGGGGGTAACAGTTTTGGCCTAAATTTTGGAGACACCAAAGGAACGATGAAGCAAGAAAGTTTGGGAACATCTGTGCTAAGGCTTTAAGAATCAGGTAAATTTTAATAAGGCGAACCTGAAAAGAACAATTTTTTAGGTGTGCGTAGCCCAGTTACAGAACCAGTTGACATCAATCAATGCAGTGAGAATAATTCAGTGAGACGGCGTTCAGCAAGCGCAGGGATATATACCCATCCTCTTATTCCATTCTGGGCAAGGAACGTTATACAAAGCACAAAAAAGGAGTAAGAAATTCCATGATAAAGAAGTTAAACGTATGAGATCAGAAAAAGAAAAGGAAGTGTAATTAAAACTGGTTTACACCAACTAGCAACCAATCTTTGAGTCCTTTTAAAGGAGCTTCTGCTTCTAGCCACAGTAAAGCTGAAATGAAAAAATGTACATTGTAAAATCACAGCATGAGTTCTGCCCTTTCATACTTGGGTCACATATTTTTGGGTCCTCTAAACAAAGAAAAATTACTGAAAATCTCAGAGAATCAGAGCTTACGTATTCATTGCCTTTTTCAAATCTTCTAATGCCATTCTTGGCTTAAAAATCTGGGTAGATCTGTCATAGTAAGATGTGCTTTGAAATATATGCTTACAGAAAAAGAAAAGATAACTCGTTAAAGATACATATTTAATTTCATATTGGGGTGCAGTTTTAACATGGAGCTCTGTCATTCGTCCAAGCCTTTTCACTTGTTTCTTCTTCCCTGCCCTTCCACTTAGCAGTTTTTCTGCGCCCCTTCAAGATTTTCTTTCTGAAGTATTGTCTCAATTTCTGCAAAACCTCCTTGTTATAAATGGGAAAATGCTGTTTGGTGGCTTCAGCAGTCACAGTCCCGCTTGAATGCTTGACATAGCAGAAACTGGTAATTTTGAGCTGCTGATTTTCTTTCCACAATTCAAATTTTTCAGTTAGTTTTGGTAGTGTAGTCTAGAAGATCAGGTGACAGATTTGGAGACTCAAGTTCAGTTGACTCAAGACTCAGTTGACCATGGAGCTCACTTGATGACTTTCACCAATGACTTTCTCTCAGCTCAGACTAATTGATAGTGTTCAGTTCAGTTCAGTTCATGTGTCTTCTCCTTCCAGGTTGTTGAAGACCATGAATCTCTGCTATGTTGCTTTGACTCATGGTTGACTATCTGATAGAAAGATATGGTGAGGCCCCAATATCCTTCATATTCTATGTGGTTGACCTAATCATGTTGGTTCATCTGCCTTTAGGGGTGTTTTCTCACTCCAGAGCACAAGAATGCCTTACAGACAGATCCACACAACTTGCTGTGGAGCACATTTTTTGCTTGTTCTGCCAGTTTGTCCACTGGTCTTCACCAACGTCCATTCTCACCCACAACAGTAGAACCATGATGGAAGATCCCAGGGAGCATGGCAAGGACATAGACTTGATTCCCCCCACCCCCAGAACATTACTGTTCTGAGGATAACATTATCCGAGACTCTAAGATGGGCTGTTGCGCTCAACTTGAGGAAGGGTGAATCTGTTTGCATTCTTTTCTCTCCACTCACACACCTCACTGGGGAATTGACAACTTTCTGCCCATTCCTGGGAATCAATAAATGCCTGCCTCCAGGGACTCTACAGTCACAGAAGGTCTGATGATCTTCTGCCCACTGACTGGGGACCATCCGTTTCATGACTTATGACTGGCACCGAGGGACTGATGGCCTTCTCCCCGCTGGAGGGGAACTGCCAGTTTGCTGACACAGGGATTACTTTCTACTCAAACACACATACTTTTTTCAATCAGGTGTGGCCCCTCCATATGCCTATTTAAATTACATCTCTTTATGTTCTTTAAGTAAGCTGAGTTCACAAGAGGTGCGAATCAGATCACACTTTCTTTTACGGCTCATTTACTGGAAGCTTAATGGGTTATTATAAAAAGGCAAATCTTGTTTCTTCTGCTGAAAGCTCAGCACATGTGTACAAAAGGAGGCATCTGAAATTGGGTAACTGATTACAGAGTTAGGCCTCTAAGGACTGGTGGGTGATGGTAAAGTTCAGCATCCTAATTAAAGGAGAGGGGGCAGGAAAGGGAGAAGGGGGAAGCCGGGTGGTGAGGGAAAGCAAAGTGTCTTAAGCTCTTCCTGGTGTGTTCAAACTTGTCTCACCATCCATTGCTCTATAATTTGATACAGTCTTCCACATACTAACCTATATTCTAGCTTTTTTTTAAAAAAATCCCTTCTCACCCCTAAGGGTGGTGTGTGTCTTCCTCAACCTCGGGTCCCCTACCAGAGGCCTGGGAGTTTGAGGGCTCTGCGCGGGATCTCAGCTGCTCCTAGCACTGCACTCTTCTGGACAGAGAGCTCAGATGTTGCTCCTGGGATCTGTTGGAGCCCCTCTCCCAGCTTGGGAGTCACAGCCCCAACTGCCCCTACCACCACTGGGACCACCTTGGCCTTCACTTTCTCTCTCTCTCTCTCTCTCTCTCTCTCTCTCTCTATATATATATATATATATATATATATATACACACACACACACACGCACACACACACACAGACACACATGCACATGAGAGTGACTGATGTATCTTCTATGTTTTTTAATTGACTGTACCTCACCCTCCTTATGCTGGTCTATGACCATAATAAATATTTGACTGAGGAAGGTGCAGAAGAGGTTTCTTGTCCTCCTTTGCACATTGTTACCGGGGAGAGGATAAATGAACCGAGAATGACAACTTCAGAAAAGATCTGCATCAGAACATTTTTATTGATATTGCACTGCGCACAAGCCAGAGGGGAGGTCCAGAAGAAAAAGGAGACCTTGTGAACTGATGGGACAGACCTTTATCTCTGTGGAATGTGAGGAGGTGATGCGATTAGTGGGAAGGCGGTCCATCACAGCGGCATCCTGGGGAGCCCAGGGAGAAGCGCCGGCATCCTCAGAGCTCCTGTTTGCAGATGTAGGCATTGAGTTTGCTGCACTGATTGTCGTTCCATAGCTGAAAGCCTGAAGTACAAATGACAAGGAAAGTGCTATTATTTTTGGCCTTTATTTCTTTCTCAAATGGGCGTGGTCCAGAGGAAACAGAATACATACACATACACATATACATATACTTGTGTGTGTGTGTGTGTGTGTGTCTAAAGGGACAAGCTAAGAAAACGGGAGTTTGGTTTGAATTCTGCCTTTTGAACTATTGATTCCCACGCCCCTCTATTAAGATGTTCACCCATTTCCTCCTAAAATTAGACCAAAGACTTTCTCCCTGAAATAATGTTCAGAAAAGATTAGGTACAATGTTAGCTACCCGTTTCAAATCTGTATCATTTCAAATTGGAGAAAAAAATGCAACCATGACAAGGTATTCAATGTAACATTAAAACTAAACTCCCTGCTCTTTAAAGCAAAATGCACTCTACTCTGTTATTTCATGGAATTAAACTCTTTAAACTTTCGGTCATATCATAAGTCTTTTAGTCCCTGGGTGTCTCAGAGATGGGCTTAAAGCCGGAAGAAGCCGGTTGCTGCTGCAGATCGGATACGTAGACCGACTGACCTGTGATTCCCATTGGCTGAGAGAAGTTGGAGACCTCGAGTGTCCCTAAGACATCCTTGTCATCCTCAGACACTGAAAAGTTTGCTTACCTGTGGATTGTCGCAGCTCCACACAGTGCTCATTCTTGCCATCGTTGTCTGGCTGGTAGCTCATCCAGGATTTGTAAGGGGATCCATCAGTCCCATTCCTGGTCTGTGGAAAGGGAATGTGGTGAAAGGAATCAGAGCTTTGTCTAAAGACTGACCAGTAATTTTTGTCTGTGATTAGGAAGTATTGAATTTTTTAGTGGCAACGTATGGAGCAGAAATCTACAGGATTTAGGTAAGTCAATAATCATTATGCTACTGTCGGTAGTGATAACTGGGAACAGAGTGAAGTCAGTGATCTCACCCAACGGACATTGTGGAGTCTAATCCAGACATCACTGAGTTCTTGTTGGTAAGTGGAGATGTGCTCAGCCACCAGGAGAGCCTCTGCTCTGCGGAGGATGGAAGCGAGATGGGCCCCACGGCCATAGCTCTTGCACTCAGTCTGAGAAAAGCAAAAAGGAATATTACTTCTGTGATCATTTCCCAACTCCAGGATCTGTGAAACTTCCCAAGGGTTGAGTTAAACTTCGTAGAATTCCACATGTGGTCAATCATTTGTGCAAAAGGAATCGAAGGGATGTTTTTACGTCTTACTGGGAGATGTTAATATTACACATCAGCTTGGTCAAATCCTGTATTTACCCTTTCAACTTTCCTTTCCTTTCCACTCCAAATTCAGGAGTATTTTAGTATTTTACTTGGAATGTTGGAAAGGAA
Organism: Candoia aspera; assembly: GCF_035149785.1. NCBI lineage: Eukaryota > Metazoa > Chordata > Lepidosauria > Squamata > Candoiidae > Candoia > Candoia aspera. Next base: position 104,753,421 of record NC_086156.1, read on the forward strand.
TAAAGGTTTCAGAGTCTGTAAAGAAACAGTGTCGTGTTATTATTTTCCTTCCAGCTCAAGCTCTGTCACAGATAATCTGGGCCTGTCCCTCACCTTGCAATCCCTTTTCAAAAGTGGATGCCACACAATCAAATTGTAGACCCAACATTACATCAGATGTTGGTTAGTGAGAAACGCTTCTTACCTCAGCTTCCTGCCACGTCAACTTATTATCAAAATATGCATAACAGTTGCCTTGGTTTGGCAGCCACTCCCTGGCACAGGTGTCGGCCTCCACTGCATTGAAAGAGGACAGGGAAAAAGAAGAAGAAAAGACAGAACACCATGATGTTGTAAGGATTGCCTACCCTAAAACACCATCAGACTCATGAACGGTTCATAAAGATATCTGATTTATTAGTATGCAGGATCACAAAGAAAGCTGAGAATGGAAAAAGCGTGCCAAATGCAAACTAAAAACCCTCGGTACAAACGAGATCCCTCCCCCCGTACAATCTTCCCAGGCTCACAATCCCAGGTGCTCCTAATGGCCTCTGCTGGTCCACGGGAAAAGTCCTTGAGCAGAGCCCATAACCCAAACACATTCCATTGAAATGAACCTAGACACAGAGCTTGGCACAAGGTTGCACAGCAGCTCCCTCCCAACAGAAACAGCGCGTCAGCACCATGGCATATGAAAGGTTACGATGTACAGGGCACGTTGAAACAGTGAACATGACAGACGTCTATACAAAAGAAACGTCTTGCTAGATTGGGTCCTCTAATTAACATTTTCTGACACTTGGTGGTGAACTAAGAAAATTCAGGAAACTCCCAGGTGTGAAAGTGAGGGCTGGAGACCTTTCCCATTGCTCTTTCCGAACACCTGGTATTTGGTATGCTGGCTGTGATTCAGAAGGTGGTCTGGATAGTCCTGCCCACCCTGAATTTGGTATGGTCCTCTCTTGAAAGCATCTAAACTGGTGGCCATCACCATCCTTGATGGCAGTGAAGATAGTTTTTAACGCTTACTCTACAGTAATGCAGGAAATGTGAATTTACACTCCATGGAATTCTTCCTAGGTTACTTAGTTTACCTTATTAAGGGACTTGACCAGATCATACACATACAAATCCATGTTCAAACCAATATAAATTAATATGAAATAACTCCCCAACTTGAAATGACAAAACAAATTTATCCTAGTTTTGCAGTTAAAAAGTAATTAGGGAAGCTGCTTTTTGCCTGCTGAGTGACAGCAATACATTTTTCTTCTCTGATTCTACAGCTATTATGAATAATTTCATTATCTGAGTATTGGTTTCTGAGTCTGAATTGGCAAGCAAAAATTGACTTGTGACACATCTTGGTAATATTGGAAGGAACTTAGAAGTGGGGTATATAGCTTTTTCAAATACAGTGCTTAGGTGGACACGTTCTTTTGATATGAGTGACCCCTGGCCACAAGAGAAAGCTTTCATATAGTATGGGGTCTTCTTTTATTGTCCAAAAAGAATGAGGACAAGGTATTGTACTGTGCCAATGTGAATGCCCTTTTATTTTTGAGAATTGATATAATAAGTAAATAGTCTTCTAGCTTCAGAGAACAATTGATTTCATTTGACTTTTGATAAACCCGGAACCAATGACACATCCAGCTGGTGGTCCACATCTCTTGTCCTTTCCTTAATATTGCCTCTGCCCTTCCCTAACCTGGAACCAAGAGTGCCCCAGAAGGAAATCATATCCTTGCAACCTGCCTCTGAAAGACAGCTTGCGGAAGATAGAAACAACCTCTCCATATAATGGAAGTCAAACCCAAGGGGTTAAATTCAACTTTGGCTAATGTTTAAAAATTGTGGTCCAGAACTGACATCATGGAACAACATAAGTTAGTGGTAGTCCATAAGGGTGGCATGCCAAAGGTCCCAACTGTAATTTCTCACATTGCAATTGTACAATTGTATCCTTATCCAGAAGCATCTTGAAAAATGTGAAAGGACCTCACCCTGAAGGAAAGGACCAGCAAAGAAGATGCCAAGAAGGCAAAGGCTGAAGTAGGTGAGGAGACCCATCTTCTGGTTGACCTTTGAGGAGAGAAAGGAAGACTAAATACAAGAAGTGCACTCTTGAATTGCCATTCATTGCAGGAAGGGAATGAAGAGAAGAAGGGCAGGTGTTTTTCTTATGTACGTTGCAGTTCTTATCCGGCCTTCCTCATATATGAATTCTGAAGAAGCTATATATTTGACAATGGGTTGAAGCAAACGTGAAGGTCATTTCTCACATTATAGGGCAGCAATCTCAGGAATATCAGTTGCATGGTGTCATGATCGCCGTTGCGATGTTTGCGACATCGCAACGGCTCGCATGACAATACAGGGATATGGGTCCTGAGCTGATAAGGCAAGAGCAATAGAAAAACACAAAAAGAAGTAAGGGGTTTAAGGAAACTATGTAACAACTGAGTCCGGCAGCCCAGGAAGCAACAATAAAAGGAAACTGACATGAAATTGAATAACAACCAAACAGGCGAGGTTCGGAAGGGCGCGCCCGGGCTTTTGAGGAATTAGAAGCCTGATCGCCCAGCAATGGATCATCACCGCACAGCAAGGCGATCGAGGCGATGCCCGGGGCGCAGGGGGCTGGACGACCTCTCACCTGGCAAGGACAAACTGTTGGGACTCGTGGGGCACACCTGGGGGAAGGTGGGGTGGAGCGCTGACTGGCGCGGGCTATTTAAATCCCGTTCCAGCGCGCTCCCCTCACTCTCAGCTTTCTAAGGGCATGCATTCTATTCCCAAATCAAACCAGAACCTAAGTCGACTCTAGCGTCTGTGTTTTTACTGGGTCTCAGGCAGAGCCTGACACATGGTTACACCCGAGAAGAAACTACAACTAATCCCAACTCCCTGAAAAATGGACATGTATTACAGAACTCTTTGTGAAGATTCTTTGATATAGTCTCTCTCCACGTGTTGAAATGCAGTGAATAAATAGCATGAATTAAGAGTTCGGCAATCCTCCAGCGTTGTTATCCAAATGCCGTTTTGCCATTTGATTTCCTATACAGCCTCACTTGCTTTTCTCTGTGCAACACCAAGAAGCAGGTATCGTAACCAGCCTGTAAACCAGGGTAGCACAACTTCTTCTATCCAGAGAATATAAATCTTGTTCATAAGGTCCTTATCACTACTCTCCTTGAATGCTTTTGATAACTGGTTCTCCTCTGCTTTCTACAGCTTGCAGGGCCCTCCTAACTCTTCAGTCACTCACCTGGCGATGCTCTTCTCCTGGATGGGCAGAAGTGGTGGGCAGCTGAGCTGGATGCCCCTCTGATGTTCTCTTGCTTGCTCCCTCTTCCTGCTGCATCTTGTTTCCAATACTGTGAAAAAAATGGAACATTGTTACAATAAAACATGAGTTTACATAGATAATTGGATCCCCAGTACAGCTAGTGTGATTGGTTGCCAATTATGGGAGCTTTCAGTCGATTGGCTGTTGTTTTGATAGTTTGTAGAAAGGCCTTCCCTTTTCCAAGAATTGGTCAAATGCAGTGGTTAGAAGGATTTTCCCAGTTGAGCAATTAACTTCAAAGGGATTAAAGAGGAAACCTATATTGTTGGCTTAATTTGGTTGGGGATGATGGTGGGGAATGGTACTGGAAAGAATAATATTAAGCTCTGGATTGATTCAAGGAAGGTCAGGGAAGGAAGTCTTTGTCTTGATTCAAATACAAATGAGAGCAGGTGTTAGTGGTTATTGTCTTTTTTTTATACACAATAATGTTACATCCTGAAAACTCACCAAACCCTTTAATGGTTTTCATCATTCACTCTGAAGTTGCATAATGGCTAGTACTATATCATCCTCACAACAATGTAATTTATATTCCCCTCCTTGAATCTTAATGCCTAATGTTTGTTTATGTACTTGAACCTTTTTTTGCCAATACCTCCAAAACCATCACAAATAATAAAGGAGAATGTGGACATCCTTCTATGGTACCTTTACTGCCTGAAAAATTCCAAGAAAATGTTCTATTGGCCACGATCTTTGCTGTTTGCCATTGATATGTAGAGAAGGTTCAGCCTTTCATACGAAAGAGAGAGAGAGAAGTCTGGTTCCGCATCAACCTTCCCCTCACAATTATTGTGCTGCCGGCCTCCATGCAGGTAATATGGAGTCACTTTGGCCTGTGCTATCACAGCACCCAACTAGGGTTATACAGAAAACTATATCATCCTTAGCAAGCTCCTAGGCTGGACACCCCACCCACCGTAAACAGCAGATCTCATGCTCCTTTAAGCCCAGGTAATAGAAAGGACCCTGCCCTCATATATCAACAGAAGTATTGACTTCCTAATAACAGATGTGATCTGGGAGAATAGACTTGAAAAGGCTCTGTTCATTTTTCCCAAGCCAACTTCCTGCCATAGATCTTATTCATATTAATTGGCTTCCCAATATGATCAAGAGAAAATGGTTTCAGCTGTTTTTCAGCAATCCAAGAAAAGGAAGGAAGGAAGGAAGGAAGGAAGGAAGGAAGGAAGGAAGGAAGGAAGGAAGGAAGGAAGGAAGGAAGGAGGGAGGGAGGGAGGGAGGGAGGGAGGGAGGGAGGGAGGGAGGGAGGGAGGGAGGAGGGAAATGGAATTGTCCTAACAGAAGGGTGGGCATCCCACAGACTGGGAACAACATGCAACTCCCAACCTCTCATTGACAGTTGTTCAGGACCTGCAGTTGCATTACTGAATTCTAGTAGCATAATTTTTGGACCACTTTTAGGGTCAATGTTCAGTTCCTGCTAAATTCATGGGCACATCATCACTGATTTGCTTGTTTATTTTGGCAACAGCACTAAGTGATTTGTTGTTGCTTTTTTCTGGGATGACCTTTCAGCTATGATAGTTGTAAGTGACCTAACATTGCAATTGTTATGGAGATTATTTGTATAGGCCACCTCCATAAGAACTGACAATTCTAGGTGGCTTATAACAATTTCAATAAACAGGAGACCAGAGTAAAACATAATAAAAACAGTATAAGTACACGTATACTGTATATATTAAAACACACACACAAATAAGGAAATCCGTGAAGCCTATTACGATGCCATACAGACCTACCAAAGAAACAGGATCACAGCTCAGCCTTTCCAGCCTAATCTACAGCCCCAGGATTTCTCAATGATCTCCCACCCAAGGATCAGCTACATCCAAGTCAGTTTAGCTTTTTGACATCAGCCAAGGTTGAGGAGGTGTTTCAGGAAACCTGAAAAGTATGAATTAAATTCATGTTCATATAAGGTAGCTCAGGAAATGAAATATGCTACAAAATTTTTAATCTTACCTTCTGGACTGTTTCAGTGAGACATGTAAGTCCAATCTTGCACTGAAAAAGTGCTGAGTGTAGCTGGCACACACTTTCATGTCTTTCTAAAAAATCTATTTTCCCCATTGAAGTCAAGGGCTGCACACTGCCCTTTCTGCCCTTTTGAAGGGGAGTGAAATGGTGAACCTGTTTCATCTTAACCTTGAGTATGCAAAACTGAAGAAAGGGGACCAGCATTTCCTGGATGGACTTTGCTCTGTTGGTGTTGTACCATGTCTGCCTGGGATCTATATAAGAGGCTCTCAGAAAGCAAGAGAGCATCTGAGACGCCTCCAGCTCAGCTGTCCACCAGTTGTATCCATCCAGGAGAAGACCATCACAAGGTGAGTGGCTGAAGAGAGCTAAATTTGTAGCAGTAGAAAATAAATTTCTGTGAAGTTTTTCTTTATCTCTTCCAACCAAATGTAGCTGGTAGTTTTCCTTCTTCTGCAACGCAATATTAGATGAACAACGCTCTTGAACTTATGGGTATTTCCTCCTTGAAGGTCCACCAGAAGATGGGACTTGTCACCTATTTCAGCCTTTGCTTCCTTGGACTCCTGATTGCCAATCCTTTCTTAGAAGGTGAGTCTCTGAAGCCAAATCTACTTTGTATGCACAGCAAGTAAACTGGATGAGTGATAGTGGTCCGTAGACATTTCCACACAATCTGTATAGATCAAATGGGATTTTCTTTCTTTAAGGGAGCCCAGTAAGAAGTACCCATTAAATGCCCGTTTCCTCCCTATTGATCCTTTTGTCTCTGTGCAGCTGAGGCCAGCTCCTGTGCCAGGCAATGGCTGCAAAACCAGGGCAACTGTTATGCGTATTTTGATAATAAGCTGACCTGGCAAGAAGCTGAGGTAAGAAACTTTTCTCATCAGCCCAGATGAATAAAATGTATAATCCACGCATCTATATTCAGGTGTGTCTCCTGCCATTTCACCCACTAGTGTAGAACATGGAACTCAAATGCTGATCATGTACATCACTGGCGAACGATCTGTGAACCATGAGCCACTAGTGTGTCCCCCAGATTTCAGGGTGGCCCCCACAGGACTTTAATTGGGTTACTGGAAGACCTGCAGAGCCCCCCTCCCGGTGTTCTGGGTGGGTGGAGGTGGTAAGCACGTGGGGGTATGGAAAGGGGCCGAGCAGCGGGGAAATGGGGGACTCACCGCTTGGCTGCTTTGCCTTTAGCACCCCACATTCCAAGAAGAAGGCGTGGCCACACTTCCTTTCATCTGGCAACAGGGGCGTCCACGGGAGGGGGGCAAAATAGTTAAGATGGTGGCTGCAAGCATGAGATCAAAGCTCTGTCCCTTTTTTATGTGCATCATCTGTGTGACACATGTAAAACGGAGCAAGGCTTTGACTGCATGATTGGGGCTGCCTCTTCTGCATTTTTATCCCCCCGTGGATGCTCCTGGTTGGCAGGGGGAGATTCTCGATAACTGAGCTGGAGATAAAATCAATTATAATCTCGTAAAGACATCCTCCAAGTTTCCATTACCTTGTATGCATTCTCCCTTCATTGGTACATTTTTCAGCATTAAGACGTGGTAAGAAAACTAGCAATGGTGTCATTGTTAGGGAAATTGTTCAGAGTTACTTGTGAATTAACCTCATCCTGCACAAAGGGAATAGCCTCTGAGCAAACATAATATAGTATGTGCTCTAGGTTTAGAAATATTGAATAGTCTATCTTTAATGAAGAGGTGGTGGGAAAGCTTAACAAATGCGCAGATGACCTAAAAGCAGGTGGGAAAGCTAATACTATCTTAGAAGGCATAAACGAAATTCAGAGTGATCCCGTTGAAATGGGATGATAATAACGGAATGTAATTTAATAGAGAGCTTACAAAGTTTATCCCTTAGGAAACAAAATATACAACTACAGGCTGGGGACACCTGGCTTGAGAACTGTATTGGTGAAAAAGTCTTGGAATAGCTGATTGCAGAGAGAATATAATTGGTGGTTTGATGTGGTTGGGGGAAAAAAAGGCAATGCCATTTTAGGTTCATTCAAGAGAAGCATCATTTCCAAATAAGGAGAAATTAGTGTTCCATTTTTTTCCACTTTGCTCAAATCCTTATTGACTACTGGGCTCCTCTCATAAGCACAACATTTTAAGAAAGATTTAGACAGACAGGAATGGATTCAGAGAAATGTAATGGGGATTGTAAGTGGTTGTTGTTTATTCATTTAGTCGCTTCCGACTCTTCGTGACTTCATGGACCAGCTCACGCCAGAGCTTCCTGTCGGTCGTCAACACCCCCAGCTCCCCCAGGGACGAGTCCGTCACCTCTAGAATATCATCCATCCACCTTGCCCTTGGTCGGCCCCTCTTCCTTTTGCCCTCCACTCTCCCTAGCATCAGCATCTTCTCCAGGGTGTCCTGTCTTCTCATTATGTGGCCAAAGTATTTCGGTTTTGCCTTTAATACCATTCCCTCAAGTGAGCAGTCTGGCTTTATTTCCTGGAGGATGGACTGGTTTGATCTTCTTGCAGTCCAAGGCACTCTCAGAATTTTCCTCCAACACCACAGTTCCAAAGCATCGATCTTCCTTCTCTCAGCCTTCCTTATGGTCCAGCTCTCGCAGCCATATGTTACTACAGGGAACACCATTGCTTTAACAATGAGGACCTTTGTTTTCAGTGTGATGTCTCTGCTCTTAACTATTTTATCGAGATTTGTCATTGCTCTTCTCCCAAGGATTAAGCGTCTTCTGATTTCCTGACTGCAGTCAGCATCTGCAGTAATCCACACAGTCAAAGGCTTTAGAATAGTCAATAAAACAGAAATAGATGTTTTTCTGAAACTCCCTGGCTTTTTCCATTATCCAGCGGATATTGGCAATTTGGTACCTAGTTCCTCTGCCTTTGCTAAACCCAGCTTGTACATCTGGCAATTCGCGCTCCATGAATTGCTGAAGTCTACCTTGCAGGATCTTGAGCATTACCTTACTGGCATGTGAAATGAGTGCCACTGTTTGATAGTTTGAACATTCTTTAGTGTTTCCCTTTTTTGGTATGGGGATGTAAGTTGATTTTTTCCAATCCGATGGCCGTTCTTGTGTTTTCCAAATTTGCTGGCATATAGCATGCATTACCTTGACAGCATCATCTTGCAAGATTTTGAACAGTTCAGCTGGGATGCCGCATCTCCTGCTGCCTTGTTATTAGCAATGCTTCTTAAGGCCCACTCAACCTCACTCTTCAGGATGTCTGGCTCTAGCTCACTGACCACACTGTCAAAGCTATCCCCGATATTGTTATCCTTCCTATACAGGTCTTCTGTATATTCTTGCCACCTTTTCTTGATCTCTTCTTCTTCTGTTAGGTCCTTGCCATCTTTGTTTTTGGTCATACCCATTTTTGCCTGGAATTTACCTCCGATGTTTCTAATTTTCTGGAAGAGGTCTCTTTACCTTCCTTCTCTATTGTCTTCTTCCACTTCCATGCATTGCTTGTTTAAAAATAATTCCTTATCTCTTCTGGCTAACCTCTGGAATTTTGCATTTAATTGGGCATATCTCCCCCTATCATTGTTGCCTTTTGCTTTCCTTCTTTCTTGGGCTACTTCTAGTGTCTCAGCAGACAGCCATTTTGCCTTCTTGGTTTTCTCTTTCTTTGGGATGTATTTTGTTGCTGCCTCCTGAACAATGTTGTGAACTTCTGTCCAGTGTTCTTCTGTGACCCTCTCTACTAAGTCCAGTCCCTTAAATCAATTCTTCACCTCCACTGCATATTCCTTAGGAATATTAGTGAGCTCATACCTAGCTGATCTGTGGGTCTTCCCTGATCTCTTTAGTCTCATCCCTAATTGTTCAAGAAGAAGTTCATGATCTGAACTACAGTCAGCTGCAGGTCTTGTTTTTACCGACTGTATAGATGTCCGCCACCTTTGGCTGCAAAGGATGTAGTCAATCTGATTTCCGTGTTGTCCATCTGGTGAAGTCCATGTATAAAGCCGCCTCTTAGGTTTTTGGAAGAGACTGTTTGTTATGCAGAGTGAGTTGTCTTGGCAAAATTGTCCAGTAGGTACTGCAGATCCTCATAGAACTGCTCTACTTCAGCTTCTTCAGCATCTGTGGTTGGGGTGTATATTTGGATCACTGGGATGTTAGATGGCTTGCCCTGGATTCGAATTGAGATCATTCTGTCGTTTTTTGGATTGTATCCAAGCACTGCTTTAGCCACTTGACTATTAATTATGAAGGCTACTCCATTTCTTCTGTGGTCCTCTTGTCCACAGTAGTAGATCTGGTGGTCATCTGATGTGAAGTGGCCCATTCCAGTCCATTCTGGTTCACTGATGCCTAAAATGTCTATCTTTAATCTTGACATCTCACCAATATCCACATCCAATTTGCCCTGGCTCATAGATCTTACATTCCTGGTTCCAATGGTGTGTTGATCCTTAGAACATCGGATTCACCATTCACCACCAGCACCGTTGGCCGCTAGACATCCTTTCGGCTTTGAGCTAGCTGCGTCATCATGTCTGGGGCTAGTTGAACTCATCCTCTGTTCCTCCCCAGTAGCATTTTGACCATCTTCCGACCTGGGGGTCTCATCTTCCGATGGTATACCAACATATCTCTGGTTGTACTGATCCATTTAGTTTTCACGGCAAGAATACTGGGGTGGGTTGCCATTACCTTCCCCAGGGATCACATTTAGTCTGACCTCTCTGTCATGACCTTCCCGTCTTGGGTGGCTCTTCACGGTTTAGCTCATGGAATCATTGAGGTGCTCAAGCTCCAGCGCCATGTCAAGGTAACGATCCTTTGCTGAAGATTGTAAGTGGACTAAAAATCTTACAGAGAGGGATTGAAGGACACAGCTTATTTGGTCTTTAGACAAGAAGACTAGAGTGCAGAATTCTTCAAATACCTGAAAGGCTATCGCACAGAAGACGCTAAGACCTTCTGTTCTCTATCATTTCACAGTATAACTGCAGTTGAAGGCAGATTCCAATTCAGTTTTAGGAAAAACTTCCAAACAGAAGAGTTAGACAAGGGAGCCCATGACCCAGAGCTAGAAAGGTGGTGAATTCTCCTTCATTCATTCTTTTGGAGTTGTGTTAATCTTGATCCTTGTGCTGGGCAGAAAGTTGGACTTGATGGCTTCAGGGATAAGAATAATAAGCTGACAACCTGATGATCCAATAACAGTATTGTCCAATCCACTAACACACATTCTTCAGTGTAGGCATTTTAAAATATATGTTTTTTTAAAAAGGGATTTAAAATAGGACGAAATTAAATATAGATTGGGTAGGCTTCTGCTATATCCCAGTGCTGCATATAAATCTCCTTCTCTCTTTCCCTAAATTCTAAGATCGAGTGCCAGAGCTATGGCCGTGGAGCTCATCTCGCTTCTGTGCTCACCAAAGCTGAGACTTTCTTGGTGGCTCAGCACATCTCCACTTACCAACGCGACCTAAGCAATGTCTGGATTGGCCTTCATGATGTCCACCAGGTAAGCCTCTCTTCCCCCATTCTGAATAGTGTCTGGCTGTGCCATTCCATCCCTGCCTCAATCATTTCCCTGATTAAATCCCAGAACTTTCTCAAATAATTTCTACTTTTCTATAAGCCACCCAGTGATGTGGAATAGAAAAAAATATTGAGGCGCAGACATAATCTATCTTAGCAGATGATAACTGCGGTGGTAATCATGAAGCTTTCAAGCCTGCAATGGCTGTGACAGAGTGGCGCTTAGAAAGTCTGGGAATAAGGAGGAAATAACTGAGCAGAACTTGAAGGTTTCTTTCCTTTCCTTTGATGGCATGGTGCTTCCATGCTGGCACTTAAAGCTAAGGATTCTTTGCAAGATGCTTTGGGCACTCACCGCTACAGCAGTTGGGGAGACCATTGTCTACTCTGTTCATCAGAGCCACCATCTAATCACTGCTTACTCACCAACCACTCGTTGCAGCCAGTCTTTGCAGCTTGCATTGTCATAATTAACGGAATCCAAGGGGCTGTTTACTCCCTTGTCCATGTCTTCTGCTCTGCCTTTGTTCAACAGAACAGGAAATGGAGGTGGGCTGATGAATCAACTTACAACTACAAGGCCTGGATAAATGATCAGCCAGACAATTTTGGTAATATTGAGTACTGTGTGGTGCTGATGCTTTCTACAGGTAGGTCACGGATTCTTATGGGTGAGCAATAAACCTTCAGGCTTCTCACTGAATTTCCTAATGGTTAAGCCCATCATGGTTCTCACCCAGGTTCACAAGCCTGGTTTTGACCCTTTTGGTTTAATGAACAGGATGCCGCTTGCTTAGCTTGGAGACATCTTACAAGTTAGAGGACCCTAGCTCATATTTGTAAGAAAGCTTCCTTCCTGCATTCCCCCTTTTTTTTCATTGAATCCTGTGGCTGCCAAGTTTCAGCCTGAAAAGGTCTGTTCCTTTCTTCCCACAAAGATCTTACAGGAAAATGGTCAACTTTACAAAAGTTAAGTTGCGTCTTGAGCCATGAGTGTCAGCCAACCTTCCCAACTGGATACCTCCCGTTGGGAAGGTTGGCTGACACTTACGGCTTATGTGCATTAGAACAGTTCCCATCACCACTGGGGACGATGGGTGGACATATATAATCAACCTGTGCTACCAACTGCAGAGGGGAAGAGGGCAGGGCTCGCTCTCTTTGTTAGGTAGGATGTCGGGTCTCCTCTGGCAACAGGTTTGGAGTGACTTGAAAAGGTGGCAAGTAGTTGCTTAGTTTATCATTGTGAGTGTGTTTTGGGAATGCAGGATTGCCCCCCTCATTGCCCAAAATGACTATCCTGCCTTTGAGTACGTGGGTGGGGCGTGGATTTGCAGAAGACATCTCAGGCAACCCAGTGAATGTTCAAGGAAGCCGGTTCTACGTCTGACAGGCGAATATTCCAAATAGGCTCCAGAGCCCCTAAAGATCAGTTGGGGGACTTGGTGTCCCACTGCCACAGGCCTCTATCACCTCCAAATACGAGGGAGGCATGGGGATCGTGAGGCCCCCAAACCCCAGGGTGGAGTTCCTCTTCGTTTTCTAAAACCTGTCCCTGGAATCCGGAATCCCAGATTGCTTTTTATCATGAGAACCAGAAGCGTCATCTTCTAAATGGCTGTCCATCTCCAGCACATCGCATGCACATGTCTTCAAAAACAAACGGCTGGAGCAGAAATAAGAGACGTCTTGTCTTGTCTTTGGCGTTTTAGGTTTTAAAGAGTGGAACGATATTGCATGCCAGACACTCAATGCCTACATCTGCAAGTATGAGCTGTAGAGCCACCTGTAGCCTCTGCTTGTGGGCATGCCATTGGATCAGATGAAGATAAACCAGGTTACGCTGTGGATGCCTCTTTCATGCCATTCATTACCACCCGCCACCCCACAGAATGGAAGACCAGCTCTCATCTATGCCCCTTCAAAATCCTGCTTCAGAAGAGATGACTAGGAGTTCTCCTCCTTCTCCTGACTCTTATCAGTCACAGTGTCCTGTGAATAAACTCGTTCTAGTGCATGCATAATTCTTGGTGGATTGTTCTCATTCCTGAACAAGGGTGGGCAACTCTTCTGAGCGCAGCAGCCCCTTCAAATGAGCCTCTTCACTCAGAAAGTGGGCGGGCCAGGGGAAAGTGGGCAGGTTCAAAGAGAAAGGGGGTGGAGTTAGAGCAGCAGCTTCTGTGGGCAAGGTCAACATGGATAAGATGGCTGTCCTGGCGTTGTGATCAAAGCCCCGCCCTCCTGTAGGTGTGACCCTTTGGGTGACCACCATCCTGCCTGTTTGGACTTCCCCTGAGGACATTGCTGAACCTGGGGGAAAATGAAGGCAGGCTAGCAATCTTTTCTAAATTAAACTGGCGCATTACACAAAAGCATTACCTGATTGTTTTCTCAGGTTAAAAAAGGGGATACGAATGCAGTTGCAAAACTGTGTTCCAGGGTGCCATAGCAAACTCACAGGGGTGCTGTGGCATAATTGAAATTGTCAAGGGAAATGTGGTGATCCTCAACATCTGTCAGATACTGCACAAACCACTAGCTCAAGGGGGTAACAGTTTTGGCCTAAATTTTGGAGACACCAAAGGAACGATGAAGCAAGAAAGTTTGGGGACATCTGTGCTAAGGCTTTAAGAATCAGGTAAATTTTAATAAGGCGAACCTGAAAAGAACAATTTTTTAGGTGTGCGTAGCCCAGTTACAGAACCAGTTGACATCAATCAATGCAGTGAGAATAATTCAGTGAGACGGCGTTCAGCAAGCGCAGGGATATATACCCATCCTCTTATTCCATTCTGGGCAAGGAACGTTATACAAAGCACAAAAAAGGAGTAAGAAATTCCATGATAAAGAAGTTAAACGTATGAGATCAGAAAAAGAAAAGGAAGTGTAATTAAAACTGGTTTACACCAACTAGCAACCAATCTTTGAGTCCTTTTAAAGGAGCTTCTGCTTCTAGCCACAGTAAAGCTGAAATGAAAAAATGTACATTGTAAAATCACAGCATGAGTTCTGCCCTTTCATACTTGGGTCACATATTTTTGGGTCCTCTAAACAAAGAAAAATTACTGAAAATCTCAGAGAATCAGAGCTTACGTATTCATGGCCTTTTTCAAATCTTCTAATGCCATTCTTGGCTTAAAAATCTGGGTAGATCTGTCAAAGTAAGATGTGCTTTGAAATATATGCTTACAGAAAAAGAAAAGATAACTCGTTAAAGATACGTATTTAATTTCATATTGGGGTGCAGTTTTAACATGGAGCTCTGTCATTCGTCCAAGCCTTTTCACTTGTTTCTTCTTCCCTGCCCTTCCACTTAGCAGTTTTTCTGCGCCCCTTCAAGATTTTCTTTCTGAAGTATTGTCTCAATTTCTGCAAAACCTCCTTGTTATAAATGGGAAAATGCTGTTTGGTGGTTTCAGCAGTCACAGTCCCGCTTGAATGCTTGACGTAGCAGAAACTGGTAATTTTGAGCTGCTGATTTTCTTTCCACAATTCAAATTTTTCAGTTAGTTTTGGTAGTGTAGTCTAGAAGATCAGGTGACAGATTTGGAGACTCAAGTTCAGTTGACTCAAGACTCAGTTGACCATGGAGCTCACTTGATGACTTTCACCAATGACTTTCTCTCAGCTCAGACTAATTGATAGTGTTCAGTTCAGTTCAGTTCATGTGTCTTCTCCTTCCAGGTTGTTGAAGACCATGAATCTCTGCTATGTTGCTTTGACTCATGGTTGACTATCTGATAGAAAGATATGGTGAGGCCCCAATATCCTTCATATTCTATGTGGTTGACCTAATCATGTTGGTTCATCTGCCTTTAGGGGTGTTTTCTCACTCCAGAGCACAAGAATGCCTTACAGACAGATCCACACAACTTGCTGTGGAGCACATTTTTTGCTTGTTCTGCCAGTTTGTCCACTGGTCTTCACCAACGTCCATTCTCACCCACAACAGTAGAACCATGATGGAAGATCCCAGGGAGCATGGCAAGGACATAGACTTGATTCCCCCCACCCCCAGAACATTACTGTTCTGAGGATAACGTTATCCGAGACTCTAAGATGGGCTGTTGCGCTCAACTTGAGGAAGGGTGAATCTGTTTGCATTCTTTTCTCTCCACTCACACACCTCACTGGGGAATTGACAACTTTCTGCCCATTCCTGGGAATCAATAAATGCCTGCCTCCAGGGATTCTACAGTCACAGAAGGTCTGATGATCTTCTGCCCACTGACTGGGGACCATCAGTTTCATGACTTATGACTGACACCGAGGGACTGATGGCCTTCTCCCCGCTGGAGGGGAACTGCCAGTTTGCTGACACAGGGATTACTTTCTACTCAAACACACATACTTTATTCAATCAGGTGTGGCCCCTCCATATGCCTATTTAAATTACATCTCTTTATGTTCTTTAAGTAAGCTGAGTTCACAAGAGGCGAGAATCAGCTCACACTTTCTTTTACGGCTCATTTACTGGAAGCTTAATGGGTTATTATAAAAAGGCAAATCTTGTTTCTTCTGCTGAAAGCTCAGCACATGTGTACAAAAGGAGGCATCTGAAATTGGGTAACTGATTACAGAGTTAGGCCTCTAAGGACTGGTGGGTGATTGTAAAGTTCAGCATCCTAATTAAAGGAGAGGGGGCAGGAAAGGGAGAAGGGGGAAGCCGGGTGGTGAGGGAAAGCAAAGTGTCTTAAGCTCTTCCTGGTGTGTTCAAACTTGTCTCACCATCCATTGCTCTATAATTTGATACAGTCTTCCACATACTAACCTATATTCTAGCTTTTTTTAAAAAAATCCCTTCTCACCCCTAAGGGTGGTGTGTGTCTTCCTCAACCTCGGGTCCCCTACCAGAGGCCTGGGAGTTTGAGGGCTCTGCGCGGGATCTCAGCTGCTCCTAGCACTGCACTCCTCTGGACAGAGAGCTCAGATGTTGCTCCTGGGATCTGTTGGAGCCCCTCTCCCAGCTTGGGAGTCACAGCCCCAAGTGCCCCTACCACCACTGGGACCACCTTGGCCTTCACTTTCTCTCTCTCTCTCTCTCTCTCTCTATATATATATATATATATATATATACACACACACACACAAACGCGCACACACACACACACACATACACATGAGAGTGACTGATGTATCTATGTTTTTTAATTGACTGTACCTCACACTCCTTATGCTGGTCTATGACCATAATAAATATTTGACTGAGGAAGGTGCAGAAGAGGTTTCTTGTCCTCCTTTGCACATTGTTACCGGGGAGAGGATAAATGAACCAAGAATGACAACTTCAGAAAAGATCTGCATCAGAACATTTTTATTGATATTGCACTGCACACAAGCCAGAGGGAAGGTCCAGAAGAAAAAGGAGACCTTGTGAACTGATCTTTTGAAGAGGATGGGACAGACCTTTATCTCTGTGGAATGTGAGGAGGTGATGCGATTAGTGGGAAGGCGGTCCATCACAGCGGCATCCTGGGGAGCCCAGGGAGAAGCGTCCGGCATCCTCAGAGCTCCTGTTTGCAGATGTAGGCATTGAGTTTGCTGCACTGATTGTCGTTCCATAGCTGAAAGCCTGAAGTACAAATGACAAGGAAAGTGCTATTATTTTTGGCCTTTATTTCTTTCTCAAATGGGCGTGGTCCAGAGGAAACAGAATACATACACATACACATATACATATACTTGTGTGTGTGTGTGTGTTTGTGTGTGTGTGTCTAAAGGGACAAGCTAAGAAAACAGGAGTTTGGTTTGAATTCTGCCTTTTGAACTATTGATTCCCACGCCCCTCTATTAAGATGTTCACCCATTTCCTCCTAAAATTAGACCAAAGACTTTCTCCCTGAAATAATGTTCAGAAAAGATTAGGTACAATGTTAGCTACCCGTTTCAAATCTGTATCATTTCAAATTGGAGAAAAAACTGCAACCATGATGTCAGCGGGAAAAACCTCCCAAAAGAATTCCAATTCACAAGGTTCGATGATACAGAGAAAAGAGTTTATTTGTAACGCATTTGCAAAGGCGGGTGCAGGAAAGAACCAAGAACAAAGCTAGCTCAAAACCTTTATACCCTAACTATCCTCCCCCTCCTTCGAGGGCTCAGCTCACAATCTTCCTGTTTCCCAAGCATTCTTGAGTTAGTTACTAAGTTTATGTGTTTATGTGTCCGGGATGATTCTGCCATCCTTATCTCTTCCTCCTTTCAAAGGCTAATCCCACTCAAACACCTCTTTGTAGACGCCAGCTACTCTACACAATCAGCTATAAATTCCTAACCTAAACGGCTCTATCTAACATGCATATCCTCAGCCCCACGGGTTCAGGGTCCGGTCACCCACCTGTGGCTAACTCCCTTTTTCTTCTCTCATGAGTTTGAGGCACCTTCAGGGGATGCTCTTCACCCCCCCCTCACAACTCCCCCCTTTTTCTCTTACTTCCTTACTGCCTCAAACTCAAGCAACATCTAACGCTCCATCCTCCAAGCTGTCACACAATCCTTTCCCCATCTGAATACATGCAGGGGCACATTGAATACAACAGCATATTAATCTGCATAAACAAACTACAGCTATAATCACAAAGCAAAGCTGTTTTATCCACCCAAACCCTGGTAACCAGTCCCATAGCCAGCTCCAATCATCATCTTCTCCCAGGTTTTCATTTCCCCATTGTTGATGATGCCGTGTAACTGAAGCTTCCACCTCTTGGATGGTGTGAGTTATAGGCACCAGCCCATAAGGCTAACAAATCCATACCAGTGGATTAACCGTAGTTCCATACTACAGGTAGGCTGGATTTCAGAACTGTATCCTAATCCCTTTTCATATGGAAATAGAAATTCCCTATTGTGCTAAATTGAGTCTTCAAAGCTTCCCTTGAACCCTGTGACTCTCTTTTCCAGGTTCAGGGACCCGTATGGTCATCAAAACTACAAGGTATTAGACAAAAGTTCAGGCGCATTTTTCTTTTTCTGCACAGTCCAGTGTCCAGCAGTATTTGGCAACACCAGTGTCTTCTTTAGGGTTTCTCCCAACTCAGTTGCCGACTCCCCTCCGTCTGGTTTAACTCGATTTCCAGACTTAAAAGGATGCGTCTGCTATTCCAACAGGAGGGCTCTGTGTTCCTGTAGATAGGGAGACAAGGACAAGACTTGCGCAGATAACTGTTTCAAATACTTGCAGACAAATTTCCTCCCCATGGCATGCATGTCTCCTACTTCTCCACTAAGAATTCCAAGATAGAGTCACCCATCTCAAATGGATTGACTCCTTGTCTTTTCTTAGGAGCAATCCAGAGACTTAGTATTGTTACCACAAAGGCCTGTGTCCATGTTCTAGTCACACAATCCCCCAAAGCGTTTGTCCCATGTGACCAGATTGGTAGGTGTAGTTTTGGATATATCTAAGCACTACTTTGGATTTTACTTGCCAATTTTTAATTTCTCAATAACTTCCTTAAAATCAAAACTTATAAAACAATCACCACAAAAAGAAAGCATTGACATAAGAGCCCATCTAGTGTTTGGACTGTTTCCATAACCAAAATTGTCAAAACAAAAACAAAAACAAAAATTCAGATAGATCATACCAGTCCATGGAAGCTCTACTTAAAACCATACATTGTCCAAAATTTTCCCTCTCTCTCTCTCCTGTTTTTATCATCATGTGCTATGTTGAGGAGTGATTAAAATTTAAGCCATATAAAATTTATAAAAAACACACACACTTTTCTAAAACTGGAATGCCAGGGGCAGAGCAGAGTGAAGCTGTGAGAGCAAAGGGGTGCCCCCCCTTCTCTGAGTCATTGCCTCTCTGAAACTGCCCACATCCCCCCCCTACAGCAGCAGCTGCAGAAAGAGAAACTTAAAAGCTTTCCCCTGATGTGTGTAAAGGTATTATAAAAGGAAGAATCCTAAAAAAATGGGGGAGTAAAGGATCTTCTGTAAAAGCATTGCCCCTCCCCTCTGTCACCCTTCTGTCTCCTCATCTGGATCCTCAAGCCTGTAACAAGCAGGCAAGAGGCAGACTGAAGGGGGGGAGTTTGGGTGAGACTGGGCAAATAATAAAACACACATACTCCTCAAACAATTAAAAAAACAAACAAAACAAATGGGAAAGGATTGACAAAAACCTTTCAACTTTCCCATCATATGCATTCAAATTACATAAATCACAACACACACACACACACAAAGCCTAAAGAATAGACTCACACAATCTCTCAACTCTCCTTTCACAACTCAAAACAGTTTCTCAACCTTACATGTACGCGCACATTCAGACAAACAAATGCTCTCAAAAAGAAAACTGCACACCAATGCCTCAACAGGCTGTTGCCACATGCAATCCATCACAGCCCTGCAGGAACACAGAAGCTCTTTCCCCCTACCTCTCAGCCGGGAGAAAGGAATGCTTTATTAAAAGGGCGATAGCTCCCATCAAGATGAATCTAGCCGCTCCCAGGCCTATTGGAGACAATCCACACTCAACTGCCCTATTGTGATTTAACTCAACTCCCCTCCCCAGAGAGCCTGCGTCTCTCCAGGTCGTTTTTGTGCCTGTCTGTTTCCCGAGCTTTCCATCCCATGGAATACCTCCTCGACCCAATCTTCCGAGAACTCCCCCTGCCTCCCCCTCTTTGGGGCCGCAAACCTTGAGCTAAAAACAAGGCATTTCATTTTTCTTTATCTTTCTTTTTCTCATTTCTCCCTCTCCTCCTGGGGTTGCCCTGCAAACACCCTGTTTATTTATGAGCTCCGCCAGCACCCCCCTTTTTCTGGCAGCTCAGTATAGTCTACCTGTGCCCTTTGAAACGGCCAGGAGGCTAACGGTCGCCCCCCCCCTTCTCTCTTTCTTTCTAGCTGCCTTTTTGTTGACTTTTAAGCAAATTAAGCATTTCCAACACACTCTATGGGCTATGGTCCATATAGTTAAGCACCAAAACTTTCCTTTCACTGCATCTACCAAAGCATCGGTTCCCCAATGCCCTTCATGCACTTTTTCCAGAATTCCCCTCATAACCTCGGGAGATACTACTTCTACCCCTCCTTCCGTTTGCCATCCTTTCTCTGTTTCTCTGCAACCCTCCTCTCTTAACTTTTTCTTTCTTGCTCAGTGGGTTTCCAGACCGGGCTCTCTGGAGGGTCCAAAATTGGCACCGCCACCATTTGTAATTCCAATTGGCCAGCGGCCTCCTTCGCCCATTTATATGCCCACCGATTTCCCACCACCTCTGGGCTATGGCCTCTCTGATGAGCTGGTATATCGCTGCGCTGACCAACTCGGAGGCAAAGCTCCCTCTCTATCACTTCCCCATTCCCTTCAACAATCGCAAAACCCGACTTCCTCTTTCCCTCTTCTACTTTGCTTGACCCATCCACAAACCATCTTTCTCCGGTGCTTAATTGTGGGGTTATTACAGGGAAAAACTTCTTTCCCTTTAGTCCCCTCTCTAACCATATTTTTCCAAAATTGTGTACCACCCCATAGGCATTCTTTCTCTCAAGTCATCTCAACATCACAAGTTCATTCTTATTTCTCCTTCACTTTATTTAATTCACTTTTACCCAATTCCCTTCCACACAAATTAAATTGGTCACCTACTCACAGCACTGAACACAGGGCACAATCAAATCCCATGTCCCTCCATTCACAGCAAAGCCAAAAATTTGGAAGACACACAGCCTGGCCAGGGCTATGGATTTCCAAAAACCTGAAGCATTCCCCCTTTACTGTGGAGGAGTTCAGTTCCTCTAAAGGGACAGGCTCACGTTTAACTCCTTAAGGGACAAGCTCACATAGTTTTTTCTCTCCCTTCCTTCCCTCTTCAAGCTTTCTCTCCTCAGCTCAGGACAGATGCCCATGCCACACACACATGAGCACACACACACTCTGCACCATTTCCCTCAACAAATATACATACCAATACACAGGCAACTACCTACAAACGGAAAACATTTTCACATACTCATACAAATTCTGACAGTCCTGAAGGACTCCCAGGATTGATTTCTACTGGTTCTCTTCTTCCCCACCATTTCCACACCTATACTTTCCTCATCTCTGAGTGGCGGCGTCCTGCTGTGTTCCCTTTGTTCCATAACCTCCCTTATTGTTGCTACCCTGATCCTGCCCTTCTGCTTACGTTTTTCTCTGTTTCTTTTAAGAAATCCTCTATACTCTCCTCAGCCCATCTTGCTTACTGCCTTCTCTCACCCTGATCCTTGATCAGCACTAGCCCCTCTCGACCCTCTGATTGTTTTACACCCAAGGTAGAGTACTCCAGCCCACGCTGGATTTGCTTTCCAGCAATTTTAAGCCTCTGACTGTCGGGGGCAAAACCGGGCCGGCCTCCCAGCAAGCGCTGGCTAGTTTTTAAAGTCCGACCTCAACCTATGGCATCGAGACGAGTTTAAAAAGGCATTCCTCATCACTGCTGTCCTCTTTACTTACAAAAATGCCTGTGGGCGGGTCTGGCCCTTCCCAAGACACATGTTACCAGACTTCTACATGAGGCACCTGGTCCATGAGACCATGTTCCACAATATAGTTCTTTAATTGAGTGATCCAATACCCATCGGACATCCCATTGGGATCCCAAAAATAGGGACGTTCGGGATCGACCAATGGGTATTTTGGCCACTGTTTTGTGCACAGCTTAATCATCATCACCTTCTCTAAGGCTTTTGTATACCTCTTTAGCCATGGCATGCTCCACTGGTTTATAACCAGTCCTAAGGGCACATCCGGATCTGGCCCTCTGCTGGATCCTACTCGATTGCCAGCCTCCAGTCTCCTAGGCAGTTTGCTCTATTCTTTCCCCATGACTGACCGTTCTTCTCACTGATCTCGCCCCGAGGACTCCAGCACACGCTGGATGCGAATTTTAAGCCCTCGCTTTCACGGCAAGATCTTATCAGACTCCCAGCAGACGCTGGCTATTTTTAAAGTCTGACTCCTTCAATACCCACCCCCGATGGAGCACTACAGCCGACCTGAGGCACCGGACTCTCACGGCTACCTGCAGGAACTGCGACTGTTTAACCACCCACACCAAAGAGTCCCTCGGTCAGTCACGTCCTCCCACAAGCCTTACAACTCACCTATTCCAGCTTCTCGTCAGAGCCTACGACTGGACAACGCTCAACTGATCCTCCTCGATCAGTTGGCCTCCAACCGGTTGGTCTTCTCCACCCGCTGCTCCGCCAGCTGGGCTTCGCTTCTTTTCTCTGGATCGTCGCTCTGTATAGGAACCTGGGCAGGCGGTCCCGAGGGGTCTCGAGCAGGGACACTTCAACAATGGGAAGCGGTGGCCACTTACCCTCTCGCTGCAACCCCTCTGGATCGGTCCTGAACCTCAGGCTCCTGGCTGGCTCGCCAAATTGTCAGCGGGAAAAACCTCCCAAAAGAATTCCAATTCACAAGGTTCGATGATACAGAGAAAAGAGTTTATTTGTAACGCATTTGCAAAGGCGGGTTCCCTCCATGCAGGTGCAGGAAAGAACCAAGAACAAAGCTAGCTCAAAACCTTTATACCCTAACTATCCTCCCCCTCCTTCGAGGGCTCAGCTCACAATCTTCCTGTTTCCCAAGCATTCTTGAGTTAGTTACTAAGTTTATGTGTTTATGTGTCCGGGATGATTCTGCCATCCTTATCTCTTCCTCCTTTCAAAGGCTAATCCCACTCAAACACCTCTTTGTAGACGCCAGCTACTCTACACAATCAGCTATAAATTCCTAACCTAAACGGCTCTATCTAACATGCATATCCTCAGCCCCACGGGTTCAGGGTCCGGTCACCCACCTGTGGCTAACTCCCTTTTTCTTCTCTCATGAGTTTGAGGCACCTTCAGGGGATGCTCTTCACCCCCCCCTCACACATGACAAGGTATTCAATGTAACGTTAAAACTAAACTCCCTGCTCTTTAAAGCAAAATGCACTCTACTCTGTTATTTCATGGAATTAAACTCTTTAAACTTTCGGTCATATCATAAGTCTTTTAGTCCCTGGGTGTCTCAGAGATGGGCTTAAAGCCGAAAGGAGCTGGTTGCCGCTGCAGATCGGATACATGGACCGACTGACCTGTGATTCCCATTGGCTGAGAGAAGTTGGAGAACTCGAGTGTCCCTAAGACATCCGTGTCATCCTCAGACACTGAAAAGTTTGCTTACCTGTGGATTGTCGCAGCTCCACACAGTGCTCATTCTTGCCATCGTTGTCTGGCTGGTAGCTCATCCAGGATTTGTAAGGGGATCCATCAGTCCCATTCCTGGTCTGTGGAAAGGGAATGTGGTGAAAGGAATCAGAGCTTTGTCTAAAGACTGACCAGTAATTTTTGTCTGTGATTAGGAAGTATTGAATTTTTTAGTGGCAACGTATGGAGCAGGAATCTACAGGATTTAGGTAAGTCAATAATCATTATGCTACTGTCGGTAGTGGTAACTAGGAACAGAGTGAAGTCAGTGATCTCACCCAACGGACATCGTGAAGTCCAATCCAGACGTCACTGAGTTCTTGGTAAGTGGAGATGTGCTCAGCCACCAGGAGAGCCTCTGCTCTGGCGAGGATGGAAGCGAGATGGGCCCCACGGCCATAGCTCTTGCACTCAGTCTGAGAAAAGCAAAAAGGAATATTACTTCTGTGATCATTTCCCAACTCCAGGATCTGTGAAACTTCCCAAGGGTTGAGTTAAACTGTAGAATTCCACATGTGGTCAATCATTTGTGCAAAAGGAATCGAAGGGATGTTTTTACGTCTTACTGGGAGATGTTAATATTACACATCAGCTTGGTCAAATCCTGTATTTACCCTTTCAACTTTCCTTTCCTTTCCACTCCAAATTCAGGAGTATTTTAGTATTTTACTTGGAATGTTGGAAAAGAATAAAGGTTTCAGTGTCTGTAAAGAAACAGTGTCGTGTTATTATTTTCCTTCCAGCTCAAGCTCTGTCACAGATAATCTGGGCCTGTCCCTCACCTTGCAATCCCTTTTCAAAAGTGGATGCCACACAATCAAATTGTAGACCCAACATTACATCAGATGTTGGTTAGTGAGAAACGCTTCTTACCTCAGCTTCCTGCCACGTCAACTTATTATCAAAATATGCATAAGAGTTGCCTTGGTTTGGCAGCCACTCCCTGGCACAGGTGTCGGCCTCCACTGCATTGAAAGAGGACAGGGAAAAAGAAGAAGAAAAGACAGAACACCATGACGTTGTAAGGATTGCCTACCCTAAAACACCATCAGACTCATGAACGGTTCATAAAGATATCTGATTTATTAGTATGCAGGATCACAAAGAAAGCTGAGAATGGAAAAAGCGTGCCAAATGCAAACTAAAAACCCTCGGTACAAACGAGATCCCTCCCCCCGTACAATCTTCCCAGGCTCACAATCCCAGGTGCTCCTAACGGCTTCTGCTGGTCCGTGAGAAAAGTCCTTGAGCAGAGCCCATAACCCAAACACATTCCATTGAAATGAACCTAGACACAGAGCTTGGCACAAGGTTGCACAGCAGCTCCCTCCCAACAGAAACAGCGCGTCAGCACCATGGCATGTGAAATGTCACGATGTACAGGGCACGTTGAAACAGTGAACATGACAGACGTCTATACAAAAGAAACATCTTGCTAGATTGGGTCCTCTAATTAACATTTTCTGACACTTGGTGGTGAACTAAGAAAATTCAGGAAACTCCCAGGTGTGAAAGTGAGGGCTGGAGACCTTTCCCATTGCTCTTTCCGAACACCTGGTATTTGGTATGCTGGCTGTGATTCAGAAGGTGGTCTGGATAGTCCTGCCCACCCTGAATTTGGTATGGTCCTCTCTTGAAAGCATCTAAACTGGTGGCCATCACCATCCTTGATGGCAGTGAAGATAGTTTTTAATGCTTACTCTACAGTAATGCAGGAAATGTGAATTTACACTCCATGGAATTCTTCCTAGGTTACTTAGTTTACCTTATTAAGGGACTTGACCAGATCATACACATACAAATCCATGTTCAAACCAATATAAATTAATATGAAATAACTCCCCAACTTGAAATGACAAAACAAATTTATCCTAGTTTTGCAGTTAAAAAGTAATTAGGGAAGCTGCTTTTTGCCTGCTGAGTGACAGCAATACATTTTTCTTCTCTGATTCTACAGCTATTATGAATAATTTCATTATCTGAATATTGGTTTCTGAGTCTGAATTGGCAAGCAAAAATTGACTTGTGACACATCTTGGTAATATTGGAAGGAACTTAGTAGTGGGGTATATAGCTTTTTCAAATACAGTGCTTAGGTGGACACGTTCTTTTGATATGAGTGACCCCTGGCCACAAGAGAAAGCTTTCATATAGTATGGGGTCTTCTTTTATTGTCCAAAAAGAATGAGGACAAGGTATTGTACTGTGCCAATGTGAATGCCCTTTTATTTTTGAGAATTGATATAATAAGTAAATAGTCTTCTAGCTTCAGAGAACAATTGATTTCATTTGACTTTTGATAAACCCGGAACCAATGACACATCCAGCTGGTGGTCCACATCTCTTGTCCTTTCCTTAATATTGCCTCTGCCCTTCTCTAACCTGGAACCAAGAGTGCCCCAGAAGGAAATCATATCCTTGCAACCTGCCTCCGAAAGACAGCTTGCGGAAGATAGAAACAACCTCTCCATATAATGGAAGACAAACCCAAGGGCTTAAATTCAACTTTGGCTAACGTTTAAAAATTGTGGTCCAGAACTGACATCATGGAACAACATAAGTTAGTGGTAGTCCATAAGGGTGGCATGCCAAAGGTCCCAACTGTAATTTCTCACATTGCAATTGTACAATTGTATCCTTATCCAGAAGCATCTTGAAAAATGTGAAAGGACCTCACCCTGAAGGAAAGGACCAGCAAAGAAGATGCCAAGAAGGCAAAGGCTGAAGTAGGTGAGGAGACCAATCTTCTGGTTGACCTTTGAGGAGAGAAAGGAAGACTAAATACAAGAAGTGCACTCTTGAATTGCCATTCATTGCAGGAAGGGAATGAAGAGAAGAAGGGCAGGTGTTTTTCTTATGTACGTTGCAGTTCTTATCCGGCCTTCCTCATATATGCATTCTGAAGAAACTATATATTTGACAATGGGTTGAAGCAAACGTGAAGGTCATTTCTCACATTATAGGGCAGCAATCTCAGGAATATCAGTTGCATGGTGTCATGATCGCCGTTGCGATGTTTGCAACATCACAACGGCTCGCATGACAATACAGGGATATGGGTCCTGAGCTGATAAGGCAAGAGCAATAGAAAAACACAAAAAGAAGTAAGGAGTTTAAGGAAACTATGTAACGACTGAGTCCGGCAGCCCAGGAAGCAACAATAAAAGGAAACTGACATGAAATTGAATAACAACCAAACAGGCGAGGTTCGGAAGGGCGCGCCCGGGCTTTTGAGGAATTAGAAGCCTGATCGCCCAGCAATGGATCATCACCGCACAGCAAGGCGATCGAGGCGATGCCCAGGGCGCAGGGGGCTGGACGACCTCTCACCTGGCAAGGACGAACTGTTGGGACTCATGGGGCACACCTGGGGGAAGGTGGGGTGGAGCGCTGACTGGCGCGGGCTATTTAAATCCCATTCCAGCACGCTCCCCTCACTCTCAGCTTTCTAAGGGCATGCATTCTATTCCCAAATCAAACCAGAACCTAAGTCGACTCTCTTGGTACCGCTTCGGCGGGAAGGTAACGGCGTTCCGTGAGTCATGCTGGCCACATGACCCGGAAGTGTCTATGACAACGCCGGCTCCAAGGCTTAGAAACGGAGATGAGCACCGCCCCCTAGAGTCAGACACGACTGGACTTTACGTCAAGGGAGACCTTTACCTTTACCTTTAAGTCGACTCTAGTGTCTGTGTTTTTACTGGGTCTCAGGCAGAGCCTGACACATGGTTACACCCGAGAAGAAACTACAACTAATCCCAACTCCCAGAAAAATGGACATGTATTACAGAACTCTTTGTGAAGATT
This sequence comes from Candoia aspera, assembly GCF_035149785.1. NCBI lineage: Eukaryota > Metazoa > Chordata > Lepidosauria > Squamata > Candoiidae > Candoia > Candoia aspera. The sequence continues at coordinate 104,780,275 of NC_086156.1, forward strand.
CTTTGATATAGTCTCTCTCCACGTGTTGAAATGCAGTGAATAAATAGCATGAATTAAGAGTTCGGCAATCCTCCAGCGTTGTTATCCAAATGCCGTTTTGCCATTTGATTTCCTATGCATCCTCACTTGCTTTTCTCTCTGCAGCACCAAGAAGCAGGTATCGTAACCAGCCTATAAACCAGGGTAGCACAACTTCTTCTATCCAGAGAATATAAATCTTGTTCATAAGGTCCTTATCACTACTCTCCTTGAATGCTTTTGATAACTGGTTCTCCTCTGCTTTCTACAGCTTGCAGGGCCCTCCTAACTCTTCAGTCACTCACCTGGCGATGCTCTTCTCCTGGATGGGCAGAAGTGGTGGGCAGCTGAGCTGGATGCCCCTCTGATGTTCTCTTGCTTGCTCCCTCTTCCTGCTGCATCTTGTTTCCAATACTGTGAAAAAAATGGAACATTGTTACAATAAAACATGAGTTTACATAGATAATTGGATCCCCAGTACAGCTAGTGTGATTGGTTGCCAATTATGGGAGCTTTCAGTCGATTGGCTGTTGTTTTGATAGTTTGTAGAAAGGCCTTCCCTTTTCCAAGAATTGGTCAAATGCAGTGGTTAGAAGGATTTTCCCAGTTGAGCAATTAACTTCAAAGGGATTAAAGAGGAAACCTATATTGTTGGCTTAATTTGGTTGGGGATGATGGTGGGGAATGGTACTGGAAAGAATAATATTAAGCTCTGGATTGATTCAAGGAAGGTCAGGGAAGGAAGTCTTTGTCTTGATTCAAATACAAATGAGAGCAGGTGTTAGTGGTTATTGTCTTTTTTTTATACACAATAATGTTACATCCTGAAAACTCACCAAACCCTTTAATGGTTTTCATCATTCACTCTGAAGTTGCATAATGGCTAGTACTATATCATCCTCACAACACTGTAATTTATATTCCCCTCCTTGAATCTTAATGCCTAATGTTTGTTTATGTACTTGAACCTTTTTTTGCCAATACCTCCAAAACCATCACAAATAATAAAGGAGAATGTGGACATCCTTCTATGGTACCTTTACTGCCTGAAAAATTCCAAGAAAATGTTCTATTGGCCACGATCTTTGCTGTTTGCCATTGATAAGTAGAGAAGGTTCAGCCTTTCATACGAAAGAGAGAGAGAGAGAAGTCTGGTTCCGCATCAACCTTCCCCTCACAATTATTGTGCTGCCGGCCTCCATGCAGGTAATATGGAGTCACTTTGGCCTGTGCTATCACAGCACCCAACTAGGGTTATACAGAAAACTATATCATCCTTAGCAAGCTCCTAGGCTGGACACCCCACCCACCGTAAACAGCAGATCTCATGCTCCTTTAAGCCCAGGTAATAGAAAGGACCCTGCCCTCATATATCAACAGAAGTATTAATAACAGATGTGATCTCGGAGAATAGACTTGAAAAGGCTCTGTTCATTTTTCCCAAGCCAACTTCCTGCCATAGATCTTATTCATATTAATTGGCTTCCCAATATAATCAAGAGAAAATGGTTTCAGCTGTTTTTCAGCAATCCAAGAAAAGGAAGGAAGGAAGGAAGGAGGGAGGAGGGAAATGGAATTGTCCTAACAGAAGGGTGGGCATCCCACAGACTGGGGACAACATGCAACTCCCAACCTCTCATTGACAGTTGTTCAGGACCTGCAGTTGCATTACTGAATTCTAGTAGCATAATTTTTGGACCATTTTTAGGGTCAATGTTCAGTTCCTGCTAAATTCATGGGCACATCATCACTGATTTGCTTGTTTATTTTGGCAACAGCACTAAGTGATTTGCTGTTGCGTTTTTCTGGGATGACCTTTCAGCTATGATAGTTGTAAGTGACCTAAAATTGCGATTGTTATGGAGATTATTTGTATAGGCCACCTCCATAATGTCAGGGTCAGCCTCGCTCCGAATAAGACACGGACTCACTTAATAGGGATTAAGGATTTCCGGTTTATTGAAACGGTACTGACAGAGAGAAAAACGGGAATGGGGGTGCGGTGGTGAGGTGCCCTGTTTATACCCTCTTGTGGGGTCCCATGCTCCTCCACCCTTCATTGTCCCCAATCCCCCTTGATGGGTTTCTTGATGGCTGTGTGGGCGTTTTCCCGGTGGCTGTCCTTGTCCTCTTGGTTCAGGTGTGTCCTCCAGGGCACCAGGTGCGGCTTATCGCTCCTTATCTGAAGTCCTTCTTTTCAGCTGCATATGATTCCATGGGTGTGGGTGCTTTGGGTGCTTGGTTTAAGCACTGATTTAATTATCTCCTTCCTCTTTTTCTTAATGATCATGATCCACGTTGTGAGGCTCTTTGTGCCTTGCAACGGGGTCATGACATGCTGCCCCCCGAAGATGTCTTTAGGGTGCTGGTTTCTCTGGGTATGCCTCGTGGAACCGTCTAGTCAGTTGTTTTGCTAAGACGTGTTGTGCCTGGACCCACTCTGGGTGTGGGAAATGCTTCCATTTAACGAGGTATTGTAGAGTACCCCTTTGCCTTCTTGAGTCCAGTATCTCCTGTACCTCAAAATGCTGTTGTTTATCTATCATGATGGGTGGGGCTGGTGGGTCTTCCACGTGCCATTTGGATGGACTTGTTGGTTTCAGCAAGGCACAGTGGAATACCGGATGGATCCGTCATAGATTGTGTGGCAGTTCCAGTTTGAATGTCACCGGATTGATTACCTCTGTGATTTTGAAAGGTCCGATGAATTTCGGTGCCAGTTTCTTCGAGGGTTGTGAGGTTTTTATGAACTTAGTGGAGAGGTAGACCCTATCTCCCACTTTGTAGTTCGGTGCCTCCACCCTGTGATTGTCTGCATATTTCTTGTACATGGTTTGTGCGTCTGCGAGGGCCGTTTGGATGATTGGCCAGGTTGTCGCCAGTTGTGCCGCCCAGTCGTCTGGTGAGCAGGGTGGGGCATCCGGTTGCGGTAGTTCTGGTATTGGCACAAAGTCCCTTCCATAGACCACCTTAAATGGGGTGTGGCCAGTGCTCTGGTGCACTGCATTGTTGTAGGCTACCTCTGCAAAGGGTAGCAGGTCCACCCAGTTGTCCTGTTGGTAATTTATGAATGTCCTCAGGAACTGTTCAAGGGTTGAGTTTAGGATCTTCGTAGATCCGTCTGTGTGTGGATGCCATGCAGTGGACAGTGCCTGTTTGGTGCCAATGAGTTTTAAAAATTCCCTCCAAAATTTTGACGTGAACTGTGTGCCCCTATCGGTCACCAAACGACAAAAGCCTGTATATGTGTGTCAGGAACAGGCGTGCTAGTTGTTGCGTGGTGGGGATGGTCGCGCAAGGGATAAAGTGTGCCTGTTTTGAAAAGTAGTCTTTTACCACCCAGATGACTGTTTTCCTTTGGCTGGGTGGGAGGTCTACTATAAAGTCCAAGGAAATTTCTTCCCAGGGGCGAGAGGGGCTGGCTACTGGCTGCAGCAGCCCTTGAGGTTTCCCCCCCTTCCGTTTGGAGGTGGCACATGTGGGACAGGTGGCGACGTAGTCTTTAATGTCTTTTCTTAGGGTTGGCCACCAAAATTGTCGTCTTGTTAAATGTAGGGTTTTTACGAACCCAAAATGTCCCGCCGTTTTGTCATTGTGTGATCGGTTTAAAACTTCCCCCCGCAGTGACTCTGGTACGTACAAGGCTTTCTCTTTCCAGGCTAGGCTGTCCTTGATAGATACAAGGTGTCGGTTGTTTTGTAACCATGTATCTGTTTGTAATGCTTGTGCGAGTCTTTGTTGCCAGTTGGGTGAAATTGAATGGTGGCTCCGTTCGTTTTCTTGCATTCGTGCTGGCATGCGCTGACTCGTCTGGCTGCGCATGACAGCTGGGCAGCCCAGTTGATTGTTGGTCCATACCGTCCCCACGATGTCTGAGGCTTGCGTGTCGTCCTGTGGCCGTCAGGAGAGGGCATCCACCAGGAAGTTCTTCCTGCCCGGTATAAATTTCAGCGTGAAATTGAACCAGCTGAAGAACTGTGCCCAGCACACCTGCTTCGGGCTGAGGCGTTTAGGCGTGCTGAGGGCCTCCAGGTTCTTGTGGTCTGTCCAGACCTCGAAGGGGCAGGCGGCCCCTTCCAGCAGGTGCCTCCACATTTCCAGAGCTGCTTTCACTGCAAACGCCTCCTTTTCCCATACGTGCCATCTCCGCTCCGTTTTGGAGAATTTGCAGGAGAGGTACGCGCAGGGTTTCAGCTGGTTGTCAGAGTCCCTTTGGAGCAGGAGAGCTCCAATGGAGAAGTTGGAGGCGTCTACCTGCATCACGAAGGGCTTGGTGGGGTCGGGGTATTGTAATACTGGCTCAGCTGTAAACAGGTTTTTTAGTCTCTCAAACGCCATTTGGCAGTCAGCTGTCCAGTTTAGCAGCGCCCCCGGGTTTCTCAATTTGCGAGTGTCCCCCAAGCCCTTGGTCTTTAGGAGGTTGGTCAGGGGCAGTACAATCTCTGCCAGCCCCGGGATTAACCCCCGGTAGAAATTCGTGAATCCGAGGAAACTTTGAAGTTGTCTCCTCGTGTGTGGGCGCTCCCACGCCAGTATTGCTTGGACCTTGCTCGGGTCCATTTCAATCCCTTTTTCCGAAATCCTGTACCCTAAATAGTCCATTTGTTGTTTGTGAAACTCGCACTTGGAGAGCTTGGCAAATAGCTCTGCCTTGCGAAGTTTCTCGAGCACTTCCCTTAACAACCGTTCGTGCTCACGCTCTGTTTCAGTGTATGTTAGCCCATCATCGAGGTAAACCAGCACCCCCTTAAAAAGGTGGTCACGCAGGACCTCGTTGATTAATTGCATAAATACACCCGGTGCCCCTGCCAGTCCAAAAGGTAGCACCTTGTATTGAAACGACCCCAATGGGCAGTTGAAGGCCGTTTTCCACTCATCCCCCTCCCGTATCCTTATGTGGTAATAGGCTTCCCTTAGGTCTAGTTTAGAGAATACCTTGCCCTTTGCCAGGTGGGACAACATGTCCTTTATTAGGGGCAGTGGGCTTTTATTGGATACAGATGCTGCGTTCAGGCCCCGGTAATCTGTGCAGAGCCGCAGTGACCCATCCTTTTTTTCCCGAAAGAGGACTGGCGCTCCTACTGGGGAGTTTGCAGGCTCGATAAAACCCCTCGCCAAGTTCTTATCTATAAAGTCCCTTAACGCTGCCAGCTCCCTCAGGGTCATGGCATATATTTTGGGTTTGGGTAGAGGTACACCCGGGACCAGTTCGATGGAGCAGTCTGTTTTTCTGTGAGGGGGGAGTCTGTCCGCTTCCTTCTCGTGAAGACATCTGCAAAGTCCGCGTAGTTTGGTGGCAGGCCGTCCGGCAATGCCGTCGCTCTGTGCTCCGAGGTCGTCGTTGCCCTTCCCATTGCTGCCCGGGGGATCCTGTCCCCTGTGGGTGCTTGGTAGTGCCCGTCAGCAAACTTGATCTCTCTGGTTTTCCAATTGATGACTGGGTTTTGCTGCATGAGCCATGGGATCCCTAGTATCAGTAGGGGTTGCCCCACCGGTGCCACGATGAAAGCCAATATTTCCTCGTGGCTGCCGAGCCGTAGCGCAGTTTCGCCGGTGTATTGGGTGACCGGGCCCCCTCCCGCTGCTGATCCATCAAGCTGAGTAAACACCACATGGTGCTGAAGTGGATAGCAGCAGAGGTTAAGCGCGGCTACCAGGTCTGGGTGCATTAAGCTTTTAGAGCAGCCAGAGTCAATCAGTGCCCAGACCTTTTCAGTCTTTTCCCCATGGGTGAGGGTGACACGGATGTAGAGGGTGGGGCATTCTTCACTCACCTCTCTGTCGGTGTGCCTGTTGCTCTTCTCCACCTGTCCTTTGGCGCCCATTAGGCCAGGTGGCTGGCGTTTCCCGTCGGCTCGTCGGGATTGCTTCCCTCCTCCTCTGAGCTGTAGGGGAACTGTCTGGCTCGATACTCTCCCCTCGCTGCTGGTCGCTTTCTTGGCGCTGGGGTTGGTGCGGCTGGTGCCCTCCGCGTGCTCTCTCTGGGTGTCTGTTTGGGGCAAGCTGCCGCCTTATGATCATCCCTGCCACACGTGAAGCACTGCCCTTTAGCGAAGCGCCGGTCCCATTCCTCCTTCCACGGTTGGGATCTCACCTTCCCTGGCCTTGCAGCTGTCCGTGATGGTCTCGCTGCCTCCGCCTGCTGTGCTTCCCTCTGGGCTTGGCGGAACGTGTCGTGGGCGTCCTCTGCTTCCCCTGCCAGCCGGATCCACTCGGTCAGGGAGTTGGGGTTGTTGCGACAGAGTGCCCACCGGAGCACGTTCAAGTTAAGTCCTTCTTTGAATTTCTCAATCAGGGTCGATTGAGACCAGACTTCCACTTTTCCAGCTAGGGCTTGGAACTCCATGGCATACTCTGCCATGGAGCGCTGTCCTTGCCGTAGCATTTTCAGAGTCCTTTTTGCTCTTTCTTGCTCCAGGGGGTCCCTGAAGTGCAGTTCCAGCGCTCGAAGGAATTCTGTGCTGTCCTGCAGCGCCCGGGCGCCTGATTGGCACAATTGGACATACCAATCTGCGGCCCTCCTTTTAGTTTTATGGCGAGGGCATTGACTTTGCCCCTTTCAGTCCTGAAACAGGGACCCCATTCTTCTAGGTAGTATCTCGCATTTGTCAAGAAAAAGGAGATTTTCGAGGGGTCCCCGTCAAACTTTATGCCAAAGTCCTTGGCTGCCATTCTGGCCTGGCTCCAGGTCACATCTGGGCCATGAGGCGTGCTGCGTGGGGGCTGGTGCGGGTCGAATCGGCTCCAGGCGTCTGGTGGTGTCGGTGTCGTCTCTCGCTGGGTCTCCTTGCAAGTAGGTCATCTCATCAGCAGGGTGGGAGGGTGGGATGTTGTCCATCTGGTGGCCTCTTGGAACCAGGCTCCGCCGTAGCCACCGCCGTCCGCTGGATCGCCGCTCCGCCTCTCGTCCAGGTGCACCTCCAGTTGTCGGGTGGGCTCCTTGAACCGGGCTCCGCCATAGCCACCGCCACCCGCAAGGTCATCCCGCCGTCTCTCGTCCGGGTGCACCTCCACGATGCTGCCTCCATGGGGTTCCTGTGCCGCCGTCAGCTGTTGGAGCAGCAGCCGTATCACTTGCACCCCCTCCTCCAGCGCGTCCAGCCTCGCCACCATCTGCAGACTCCCGCACTCGGTGCACTCGGCTCTCCACTCGTTCTCGCCTCCGGCCGTCGTGGACGACAGTCCATCCTTCGGTCCTGCCGGGGTCTCGGGCGAACCTAGAGGGGATCCCCCCATCTCGCGCCCTGTGGCCCGCTGGCCACGGGACGACTGGGTGTCCCCCCCCCACTCCTCTTCCTCTGAGTTGGATCCCATACTTACCTGGGCGTTCCGCTGCCGGGACCTCAGGCACATCCCTCCCGAGGGGAGCCTCTTCGCCGGGTGCCGAGTGGTTGCATTGCCGTGCTCCGTGGTTCTTCATACCTAGCTGGATCCCTCACAAGCTGGTTGGAATGGTGCTAGGTAAAAAAATTTTTGTTCGTTCCCGTTTTTATGTCAGGATCAGCCTTCCTCCGAATAAGACACGGACTCACTTAATAGGGATTAAGGATTTCCGGTTTATTGAAACGGTACTGACAGAGAGAAAAACAGGAACGGGGGTGCGGTGGTGAGGCGTCCTGTTTATACCCTCTTGCGGGGTCCCGTGCTCCTCCACCCTTCATTGTCCCCAATCCCCCTTGATGGGTTTCTTGATGGCTGTGTGGGCATTTTCCCGGTGGCTGTCCTTGTCCTCTTGGTCCAGGTGTGTCCTCCAGGGCACCAGATGCGGCTTATCGCTGCTTATCTGAAGTCCTTCTTTTCAGCTGCATATGATTCCATGGGTGTGAGTGCTTTGGGTGCTTGGTTTAAGCGCTGATTTAATTATCTTCTTCCTCTCTTTCTTAATGATCATGATCCATGTTGTGAGGCTCTTTGTGCCTTGCAACGGGGTCATGACACATAAGAGCTGACAATTCTAGGTGGCTTATAACAATTTCAATAAACAGGAGACCAGAGTAAAACATAATAAAAACAGTATAAGTACACGTATACTGTATATATTAAAACACACACACAAATAAGGAAATCAGTGAAGCCTATTACGATGCCATACAGACCTACCACAGAAACAGGATCACAGCTCAGCCTTTCCAGCCTAATCTACAGCCCCAGGATTTCTCAATGATCTCCCACCCAAGGTTCAGCTACATCCAAGTCAGTTTAGCTTTTTGACATCAGCCAAGGTTGAGTAGGTGTTTCAGGAAACCTGAAAAGTATGAAATTCGTGTTCATATAAGGTAGCTCAGGAAATGAAATATGCTACAAAATTTTTAATCTGACTTTCTGGACTGTTTCAGTGAGACATGTAAGTCCAATCTTGCACTGAAAAAGTGCTGAGTGTAGCTGGCACACACTTTCATGTCTTTCTAAAAAATCTATTTTCCCCATTGAAGTCAAGGGCTGCACACTGCCCTTTCTGCCCTTTTGAAGGGGAGTGAAATGGTGAACCTGTTTCATCTTAATCTTGAGTATACAAAACTGAAGAAAGGGGACCAGCATTTCCTGGATGGACTTTGCTCTGTTGGTGTTGCATCATGTCTGCCTGGGATCTATATAAGAGGCTCTCAGAAAGCAAGAGAGCATCTGAGACGCCTCCAGCTCACCTGTCCACCAGTTGTATCCATCCAGGAGAAGACCATCACAAGGTGAGTGGCTGAAGAGAGCTAAATTTGTAGCAGTAGAAAATAAATTTCTGTGAAGTTTTTCTTTATCTCTTCCAACCAAATGTAGCTTGTAGTTTTCCTTCTTCTGCAATGCAATATCAGATGAACATCGCTCTTGAACTTATGGGTATTTCCTCCTTGAAGGTCCACCAGAAGATGGGACTTGTCACCTATTTCAGCCTTTGCTTCCTTGGACTCCTGATTGCCAATCCTTTCTTAGAAGGTGAGTCTGTGAAGCCAAATCTACTTTGTATTCACAGTAAATAAACTGGATGAGTGATAGTGGTCCGTAGACATTTCCACACAATCTGTATAGATCAAATGGGATTTTCTTTCTTTAAGGGAGGCCAGTAAGAAGTACCCATTAAATGCCCATTTCCTCCCTATTGATCCTTTTGTCTCTGTGCAGCTGAGGCCAGCTCCTGTGCCAGGCAATGGATGCAAAACCAGGGCAACTGTTATGCGTATTTTGATAATAAGCTGACCTGGCAAGAAGCTGAGGTAAGAAACTTTTCTCATCAGCCCAGATGAATAAAATGTATAATCCACGCATCTAGATTTAGGTGTGTCTCCTGCCATTTCACCCACTAGTGTAGAACATGGAACTCAAATGCTGATCATGTACATCACTGGCGAACGATCTGTGAACCATGAGCCACAATGTGTCCCCCAGATTTCAGGGTGGCCCCCACAGGACTTTAATTGGGTTACTGGAAGACTTGTAGAGCCCCCCTCCCGGTGTTCTGGGTGGGTGGAGGTGGTAAGCACGTGGGGGTATGGAAAGGGGCCGAGCAGCGGGGAAATGGGGGACTCACCGCTTGGCTGCTTTGCCTTTAGCACCCCACATTCCAAGAAGAAGGTGTGGCCACACTTCCTTTCATCTGGCAACAGGGGCGTCCATGGGAGGGCGGCAAAATAGTTAAGATGGTGGCTGCAAGCATGAGATCAAAGCTCTGTCCCTTTTTTATGTGCATCATCTGTGTGACACATGTAAAACGGAGCAAGGCTTTGACTGCATGATTGGGGCTGCCTCTTCTGCATTTTTATCCCCCCGTGGATGCTCCTGGTTGGCAGGGGGAGATTCTCGATAACTGAGCTGGAGATAAAATCAATTATAATCTCGTAAAGACATCCTCCAAGTTTCCATTACCTTGTATGCATTCTCCCTTCATTGGTACATGTTTCAGCATTAAGACGTGGTAAGAAAACTAGCAATGGTGTCATTGTTAGGGAAATTGTTCAGAGTTACTTGTGAATTAACCTCATCCTGCACAAAGGGAATAGCCTCTGAGCAAACATAATACAGTATGTGCTCTAGGTTTAGAAATATTGAATAGTCTATCTTTAATGAAGAGGTGGTGGGAAAGCTTAACAAATGCGCAGATGACCTAAAAGCAGGTGGGAAAGCTAATACTATCTTAGAAGGCATAAACGAAATTCAGAGTGATCCCGTTGAAATGGGATGATAGTAACAGAATGTAATTTAATAGAGAGCTTACAAAGTTTCTCCCTTAGGAAACAAAATATACAAGTACAGGCTGGGGACACCTGGCTTGAGAACTGTATTGGTGAAAAAGTCTTGGAATAGCTGATTGCAGAGAGAATATAATTGGTGGTTTGATGTGGTTGGGGGAAAAAAAGGCAATGCCATTTTAGGTTAATTCAAGAGAAGCATCATTTCCAAATAAGGAGAAATTAGTGTTCCATTTTTTTCCACTTTGATCAAATCCTTATTGACTACTGGGCTCCTCTCATAAGCACAACATTTTAAGAAAGATTTAGACAGACAGGAATGGATTCAGAGAAATGTAATGGGGATTGTAAGTGGTTGTTGTTGTTTATTCATTTAGTCGCTTCCGACTCTTTGTGACTTCATGGACCAGCCCACGCCAGAGCTTCCTGTCGGTCGCCAACACCCCCAGCTCCCCCAGGGACGAGTCCGTCACCTCTAGAATATCATCCATCCACCTTGCCCTTGGTCGGCCCCTCTTCCTTTTGCCCTCCACTCTCCCTAGCATCAGCTTCTTCTCCAGGGTGTCCTGTCTTCTCATTATCTGGCCAAAGGATTTCAGTTTTGCCTTTAATACCATTCCCTCAAGTGAGCAGTCTCGCTTTATGTCCTGGAGGATGGACTGGTTTGATCTTCTTGCAGTCCAAGACACTCTCAGAATTTTCCTCCAACACCACAGTTCCAAAGCATTGATCTTCCTTCGCTCAGCCTTCCTCATGGTCCAGCTCTCGCAGCCATATGTTACTACGGGGAACACCATTGCTTTAACAATGAGGACCTTTGTTGTCAGTGTGATGTCTCTGCTCTTAACTATCTTATCGAGATTTGTCATTGCTCTTCTCCCAAGGATTAAGCGTCTTCTGATTTCCTGACTGCAGTCAGCATCTGCAGTAATCTTCGCACCTAGGAATACAAAGTCTTTCACTGTTTCTACATTTTCTCCCTCTATTTGCCAGTTATCAATCAAGCTGGTTGCCATAATCTTGGTTTTTTTGAGGTTTAGCTGCAAGCCAGCTTTTGCACTTTCTTCTTTCACCTTCATCATAAGGCTCCTCAGTTCCTCTTCGCTTTCAGCCATCAAAGTGGTATCATCTGCATATCTGAGATTGTTAATGTTTCCTCCAGCGATTTTAACTCCAGCCTTGGATTCCTCAAGCCCAGCATGTTGCATGATGTGTTCTGCGTACAAGTTGAATAGGTAGGGTGAGAGTATACAGCCCTGCCGTACTCCTTGCCCAATCTTAAACCAGTCCGTTGTTCCGTGGTCTGTTCTTACTGTTGCTACTTTGTCGTTATACAGATTCTTCAGGAGGCAGACATGACTTGGTATCCCCAGACCACTAAGAACTTGCCACAATTTGTTATGGTCCACACAGTCAAAGGCTTTAGAATAGTCAATAAAACAGAAATAGATGTTTTTCTGAAACTCCCTGGCTTTTTCCATGATCCAGCGGATATTGGCGATTTGGTCCCTAGTTCCTCTGCCTTTTCTAAACCCAGCTTGTACATCTGGCAATTCTCGCTCCATGAATTGCTGAAGTCTACCTTGCAGGATCTTGAGCATTACCTTACTGGCATGTGAAATGAGTGCCACTGTTTGATAGTTTGAACATTCTTTAGTGTTTCCCTTTTTTGGTATGGGGATGTAAGTTGATTTTTTCCAATCTGATGGCCATTCTTGTGTTTTCCAAATTTGCTGGCATATAGCATGCATTACCTTGACAGCATCATCTCGCAAGATTTTGAACAGTTCAGCTGGGATGCCGTCATCTCCTGCTGCCTTGTTATTAGCAATGCTTCTTAAGGCCCATTCAACCTCACTCTTCAGGATGTCTGGCTCTAGCTCACTGACCACACCGTCAAAGCTATCCCCGATATTGTTATTCTTCCTATACAGGTCTTCCGTATATTCTTGCCACCTTTTCTTGATCTCTTCTTCTTCTGTTAGGTCCTTGCCATCTTTGTTTTTGATCATACCCATTTTTGCCTGGAATTTACCTCCGATGTTTCTAATTTTCTGGAAGAGGTCTCTTGTCCTTCCTATTCTATTGTCTTCTTCCACTTCCGCGCATTGCTTGTTTAAAAATAATTCCTTATCTCTTCTGGCTAACCTCTGGAATTTTGCATTTAATTAGGCATATCTCCCCCTATCACTGTTGCCTTTTGCTTTCCTTCTTTCTTGGGCTACTTCTAGTGTCTCAGCAGACAGCCATTTTGCCTTCTTGGTTTTCTCTTTCTTTGGGATGTATTTTGTTGCTGCCTCCTGAACAATGTTGTGAACTTCTGTCCAGTGTTCTTCTGTGACCCTATCTACTAAGTCCAGTCCCTTAAATCGATTCTTCACCTCCACTTCATATTCCTTAGGAATATTAGTGAGCTCATACCTAGCTGATCTGTGGGTCTTCCCTGATCTCTTTAGTCTGATCCCTAATTGTTCAAGAAGAAGTTCGTGATCTGAACTACAGTCAGCTGCAGGTCTTGTTTTTACCGACTGTATAGATGTCCGCCACCTTTGGCTGCAAAGGATGTAGTCAATCTGATTTCCGTGTTGCCCATCTGGTGAAGTCCATGTATAAAGCCGTCTCTTAGGTTGTTGGAAGAGAGTGTTTGTTATGCAGAGTGAGTTGTCTTGGCAAAATTGTCTAGTAGGTACTGCAGTTCCTCATAGAACTGCTCTACTTCAGCTTCTTCAGCATCTGTGGTTGGGGTGTATATTTGGATCACTGGGATGTTAGATGGCTTGCCCTGGATTTGAATTGAGATCATTGTATCATTTTTTGGATTGTATCCAAGCACTGCTTTAGCCACTTGACTATTAATTATGAAGGCTACTCCATTTTTTCTGTGGTCCTCTTGTCCACAGTAGTAGATCTGGTGGTCATCTGATGTGAAGTGGCCCATTCCAGTCCATTTCAGTTCACTGATGCCCAAAATGTCTATCTTGAATCTTGACATCTCCCCAATAACCACATCCAATTTGCCCTGGCTCATAGATCTTACATTCCTGGTTCCAATGGTGTGTTGATCCTTAGAACATCGGATTCACCATTCACCACCAGCACCGTTGGCCGCTAGACATCCTTTCGGCTTTGAGCTAGCTGCGTCATCATGTCTGGAGCTAGTTGAACTCATCCTCTGTTCCTCCCCAGTAGCATTTTGACCATCTTCCGACCTGGGGGTCTCATCTTCCGATGTTATACCAACATATCTCTGGTTGTACTGATCCATTTAGTTTTCACAGCAAGAATACTGCGGTGGGTTGCCATTACCTTCCCCAGGGATCACATTTAGTCTGACCTCTCTGTCATGACCTTCCCGTCTTGGGTGGCCCTTCATGGTTTAGCTCATGGCATCATTGAGGTGCTCAAGCTCCAGCGCCATGTCAAGGTAACGATCCTTTGCTGAAGATTGTAAGTGGACTAAAAATCTTACAGAGAGGGATTGAAGGACACAGCTTATTTGGTCTTTAGACAAGAAGACTAGAGTGCAGAATTCTTCAAATACCTGAAAGGCTATCGCACAGAAGACGCTAAGACCTTCTGTTCTCTATCATTTCACAGTATAACTGCAGTTGAAGGCAGATTCCAATTCAGTTTTAGGAAAAACTTCCAAACAGAAGAGTTAGACAAGGGAGCCCATGACCCAGAGCTAGAAAGGTGGTGAATTCTTCTTCATTGAGTGTTTCAGATTGACCACCATCTTTTGGAGTTGTGTTAATCTTGATCCTTGCGCTGGGCAGAAAGTTGGACTTGATGGCTTCAGGGATAAGAATAATAAGCTGACAACCTGATGATCCAATAACAGTATTGTCCAATCCACTAACACACATTCTTCAGTGTAGGCATTTTAAAATATATGTTTTTTTAAAACAGGGATTTAAAATAGGACGAAATTAAATATAGATTGGGTAGGCTTCTGCTATATCCCAGTGCTGCATATAAATCTCCTTCTCTCTTTCCCTAAATTCTAAGATCGAGTGCCAGAGCTATGGCCGTGGAGCTCATCTCGCTTCTGTCCTCACCAAAGCTGAGACTTTCTTGGTGGCTCAGCACATCTCCACTTACCAACGCAACCCAAGCAATGTCTGGATTGGCCTTCATGATGTCCACCAGGTGAGCCTCTCTTCCTCCATTCTGAAGTGTCTGGCTGTGCCATTCCATCCTTGCCTCAATTATTTTCCTGATTAAATCCCAGAACTTTCTCAAATAATTTGTACTCTTCTATAAGCCACCCAGTGATGTGGAATAGAAAAAAAACATAATCTATCTCAGCAGATGATAACTGCGGTGGTAATCATGAAGCTTTCAAGCCTGCAATGGCTGTGACTGAGTGGCACTTAGAAAGTCTGGGAATAAGGAGGAAATAACTGAGCAGAACTTGAAGGTTTCTTTCCTTTCCTTTGATGGCATGGTGCTTCCATGCTGGCACTTAAAGCTAAGGATTCTTTGCAAGATGCTTTGGGCACTCACCCCTACAGCAGTTGGGGAGACCATTGTCTACTCTGTTCATCAGAGCCACCGTCTAATCACTGCTTACTCACCAACCACTTGTTGCAGCCAGTCTTTGCAGCTTGCATTATCATAATTAATGGAATCCAAGGGGCTGTTTACTCCCTTGTCCATGTCTTCTGCTCTGCCTTTGTTCAACAGAACAGGAAATGGAGGTGGGCTGATGAATCAACTTACAACTACAAGGCCTGGATAAATGATCAGCCAGACAATTATGGTAATACTGAGTACTGTGTGGAGCTGGGGCTTTCTACAGGTAGGTCACGGATTCTTATGGGTGAGCAATAAACCTTCAGGCTTCTCACTGAATTTCCTAATGGTTAAGCCCATCATGGTTCTCACCCAGGTTCACAAGCCTGGTTTTGACCTTGGTTTAATGAACAGGATGCCGCTTGCTTAGCTTGGAGACATCTTACAAGTTAGAGGACCCTAGCTCATATTTGTAAGAAAGCTTCCTTCCTGCATTCCCCCTTTTTTTTCATTGAATCCTGTGGCTGCCAAGTTTCAGCCTGAAAAGGTCTTTTCCTTTCTTCCCACAAAGATCTTACAGGAAAATGGTCAACTTTACAAAAGTTAAGTTGCGTCTTGAGCCATGAGTGTCAGCCAACCTTCCCAACTGGATGCCTCCCGTTGGGAAGGTTGGCTGACACTTACGGCTTATGTGCATTAGAACAGTTCCCATCACCACTGGGGACGATGGGTGGACATATATAATCAACCTGTGCTACCAACTGCAGAGGGGAAGAGGGCAGGGCTCGCTCTCTTTGTTAGGTAGGATGTCGGGTCTCCTCTGGCAACAGGTTTGGAGTGACTTGAAAAGGTGGCAAGTAGTTGCTTAGTTTATCATCGTGAGTGTGTTTTGGGAATGCACGATTGCCCCCCTCATTGCCCAAAATATCTATCCTGCCTTTGAGTACGTGGGTGGGGCGTGGATTTGCAGAAGACATCTCAGGCAACCCAGTGAATGTTCAAGGAAGCCGGTTCTACGTCTGACAGGCGAATATTCCAAATAGGCTCCAGAGCCCCTAAAGATCAGTTGGGGGACTTGGTGTCCCACTGCCACAGGCCTCTATCACCTCCAAATACGAGGGAGGCATGGGGATCGTGAGGCCCCCAAACCCCAGGGTGGAGTTCCTCTTCGTTTTCTAAAACCTGTCCCTGGAATCCGGAATCCCAGATTGCTTTTTATCATGAGAACCAGAAGCGTCATCTTCTAAATGGCTGTCCATCTCCAGCACATCGCATGCACATGTTTTCAAAAACAAATGGCTGGAGCAGAAATAAGAGACGTCTTGTCTTGTCTTTGGCGTTTTAGGTTTTAAAGAGTGGAACGATATTGCATGCCAGACACTCAATGCCTACATCTGCAAGTATGAGCTGTAGAGCCACCTGTAGCCTCTGCTTGTGGGCATGCCATTGGATCAGGTGAAGATAGACCAGGTTACGCTGTGGATGCCTCTTTCATGCCATTCATTACCACCCGCCACCCCACAGAATGGAAGACCAGCTCTCATCTATGCCCCTTCCAAATCCTGCTTCAGAAGAGATGACTAGGAGTTCTCCTCCTTCTCTTGACTCTTATCAGTCACAGTGTCCTGTGAATAAACTCGTTCTAGTGCATGTATAATTCTTGGTGGATTGTTCTCATTCCTGAACAAGGGTGGGCAACTCTTCTCAACGCAGCAGCCCCTTCAAATGAGCCTCTTCACTCAGAAAGTGGGCGGGCCAGGGGAAAGTGGGCAGGTTCAAAGGGAAAAGGGGTGGAGCTAGAGCAGCAGCTTCTGTGGGCAAGGTCAACATGGATAAGATGGCTGTCCTGGCATTGTGATCAAAGCCCCGCCCTCTTGTAGGTGTGACCCTTTGGGTGGCCACCATCCTGCCTGTTTGGACTTCCCCTGAGGACATTGCTGAACCTGAGGAAAAATGAAGGCAGGCTAGCAATCTTTTCTAAATTAAACTGGCGCATTTCACAAAAGTGGTGGCCAGGTAGATCCTCCAGGTCGAGGAGAAAGGAACTTCGGCTTTAGCACAGAGAAATGCTGAAAGCCTTAGACATTTGTGCCAGCATTGCCTGATTTGTTTTTTCTTCATGTTGAAGACATACCATTAAGGAAAAATCCATGTAGTATATCCGCAGATGCAATGCATTCTGTCCTCAAGTGAGCCTTCCAACAGAAAAATACAGTATCTGGGCAAAATTGCCAGAGATTTCTGAATGTTTATATCACATTCATTGAAGTCTGTTACATACTGGATAGTTAAATAAATATTATATATTAGATAGTTCTTTTAACAGTTTCCTCTTTCTCTTCCTAACTCTTGCATTTCTGAAAGCTAGCGTGCTAGAATCAGGATTTACTGAAATTTTGCACCAGGAATTCCATCAGTGTATATCATAAAGGGGCGCGGTGGCGCTGCGGGTTAAACCGCTGAGCTGTCGATCGGAAGGTCGGCGGTTCGAAACCGCGCGGCGAGGTGAGCTCCCGTTGCTAGTCCCAGCTCCTGCACACCAAGCAGTTCGAAAACATGCAAATGTGAGTAGATTAATTGGTACCGCTTCGGCGGGACGGTAACGGCGTTCCGTGAGTCATGCTGGCCACATGACCCGGAAGTGTCTATGACAACGCCGGCTCCAAGGCTTTGAAACGGAGATGAGCACCGCCCCCTAGAGTCGGACACGACTGGACTTTACGTCAAGGGAAACCTTTACCTTTACCTTATATCATAAAGGGGATATGCCAGGACCCACACAAAAACCTCAGCCAGGCCACAGATGACCTAAAGGTCTTCCCCCTTCTGGAAGACTCTCAAACCCCTTTATCTCCTCTAGGATACCTGAGGCCCCATTTAACCGTCTATTCTGGGTTTGGATGATGGGCACCAACTGGATGGAGACTCAGATGGTGTAATGATTGCCCAGCCCCAAATACTCAGACTCACAAGAGGCTGCTAAATGAGATCTGATTTATTAAGGAACTTAGGACAAATACAGAGAAAGCTGAGAATGAGCAAAAGCGTGCCAAATACAAACTTAAAACCCTCGGTGCGAACGTAGCCCGCCTCCCTGGCAACAGCCCCGCCCGTCACAGGTGCTAGCAATCGTCAGAGCTGCTAGCCTGGGAAAGTAACCTTGAACGCAGTAGATAATGCAAACACATTCCAAAGCACAGCCAAAAGATAAATACTCCCATCCTCCAGAGAAAGATGAAACACGCATCCAGCTAATGACATGCGAAACGTTACGATGTATCAAAGACATTGAAACAGCGAACATGACAGATGGCCTTTCATTTGTGTGACTTTTTGAAGTTCTTCACCCATTCATTTAATTCTAGCCAACTACCTGGTTTCCACCCATGGATGGATGAAGTGTTTGTTTGGAAATGGAGTGTTCTGCTTCAAAGCTTGAATTCCTTCTGTAAATGTACACCCTCTGTGCATATTTATTTAATATATAAAAACAAAATGTGATTGCCAGTATAGTCCACTCCATGCTTTGAAAATAATTGTGGCAACACAAAATTCACACAGTCCCAGTCAGGAGGCTGGGATTCCTTTAACTGTTTTAATGAAGCATAATGAACGGTACAGAAGGCAAGCTGCGAATAAGGGTTTCCCAGCCTCTTGACTGTGATTGTGTGAATGTTCGAATGATCAGGTGCTGACAAATACTCTCTAAGTGAAATAAAAGGTTAAGAAGTTGCACTGTGTTGTCCGAAGACATTTAGTCGTGTGCAATTGCTCTGGCATTGTTTTTTTCACACGGCACTGCATGACTATTGTAATGTAGATCAAATCTTTCTAGGCTAACCCTGAGTTTTGGAGTTCTTCCAACGTAATTCAGACACACACACACACCCATAAATGAGTAAGGAATTCTCTATCTAATATACACTTAGGAATCCTGCCCTTTTCATATGTCAGTCCCAAGGTTAAAATCCTGGGTCTTTTCCTCCCATCTTTTTGAGTCAAGGGCCACGTGGCTTCTAGCCATCCATCCCTTGTATACAAACATTCCTTTCACTTGTGTGAGAATCAGAGATTTCCACCTTATCACCTTCAACCTTTACAAAGTCCTCCTCAAGTTTTCTTCCTGCTTATGGTTCTGGGTATTTGTCCAGATGGGTAATTACCTCCAAATGGCATTAGATGCAGCTGTCCACACATTGCTGTACCTATCCTACCCACAATTCCTTGTTCACTGGCCCCCTAGCAAAATCAGCCCTACGGTAGGATGCTATTTCGAGACACCGGATTGCTGTAGCCCAATCACTGCATGCAATGCCAATACTTCCTGGTTAAGTCAACACCTAGGGGAATTCTCCAGTCAAGAAAGAATCTGTGATAATTGATGGATCATGTTTGCAGTTTTCTTAAAGTTTCCTATAAGACCCAAAACAAACTTAAAATTGGCACTGTGTGGGCTATAAAGATGTTGGTTGCTGCTTGTGAAGTTTAAGTGTTGCTGGATACTTTCTCAACCAAGATCACGGATAGCATGGCTTGTTTCTCCACTTCCATTCTTAATGCCCCCCAGTGTCCTAACAGCCAGGAACCACGCTGAGACAAGGAATAGGTCTCTAGTGTTTTATTACTGCTACATAAGACAGAAAATCCTAACAAACTGAAGAAGCGTGGGAAAAACCCAGACATATAAACCCCAAAGACTAAGGCAGGCCCAATCTGTGTCTCTTTGAATGGCCACCTAATTTCTCAGTACTACGCATGTGCTTTACAGCCTTGATGGGAGCCCCCTGCTCGCCATCCTCACTCATGACACCCAGCTTAGCTTGTTCATAGTTGTGCAACAAGGAAACACAATACCTCATGCTCTGCCTTAGCATTTCTGCCCCAGGTTTCATCCAGATTCCAACAGAGATCTAGATAAAAGCAGTGGTGTCAGGAGAACATGAAACTCGAAAGCTGGATATCGAGGGACACTTTTTGAACCTGGGTGAGTGTGTAAATACTTATGTTTGAGGTTCTGTAATGAGCAGGCAGAAGACCTTCCATTTGTTATCATTTGATAGTGGGCAAGCAGGTAAGACTAATACACACACACACACACAAACACACACACACACAAAACAATACAGAAATATATATATATATATTCATATCATAAGGAATGAGCAGGCTGTGCTCAAAGGTGGAAGGATGCACAAATTCCCTCAATGGAGGATTGGATGATTAAGTTAATGGAATTGGCACAAATGGCTAAACTGACAGCATTGATAAGAGAAAATACTGTAACTGGGTTTGTTTCTATTTGGAAACAAACCCAGTTACAGTATTAATAGTCCGCTTTTTGGACTATTTGCTTGTAACACAAAAAAAATGAAGTTTTGCTTTTGGATTTTGATGATTAAATGGTTTGATTTTAGGGAAATAATGTTACTAAATGTTTAATTAATAGTAAGAGATTAAATTTTATGTACTTTTGTATCTGTGTTGGAGGTCAGAAGCCACCTGTCATATGTTTTGAAGTAAGACCACAAGCACAGTCATGGTTTCACTTAGTGACTAAGTTGCTGGTTCCAGTTGTGGTTGCTAAACAAGGACAAGCTTCATAACTGAAAGACAGAAAGAGTAATGATTGAATTGGATAGACCTGATTCAACTGTCCTTCCAGCCATAATAATCTTGAAAGGGTAGTATAAAGTGGAGATTGACTCCTGATGACTACTTGGACACATCCACATAGCTCTATTGGCCACAACATGGATGTGGTTTGCTATTGCTTTTCTGGTGGTTTTCCATCCAAAGACTTACCAAATATAAGTTCAGCTATCTGAGGGTAGTGAGGCCCCAATATCCTTCATATTCTATGTGGTTGACCTAATCATGTTGGTTCATCTGCCTTTAGGGGTGTTTTCTCACTCCAGAGCACAAGAATGCCTTACAGACTGATCCACACAACTTGCTGTGGAACACATTTTTTGCTTGTTCTGCCAGTTTGTCCACTGGTCTTCACCAACGTCCATTCTCACCCACAACAGTAGAACCATGATGGAAGATCCCAGGGAGCATGGCAAGGACATAGACTTGATTCCCCCCACCCCCAGAACATTACTGTTCTGAGGATAACATTATCCGAGACTCTAAGATGGGCTGTTGTGCTCAACTTGAGGAAGGGTGAATCTGTTTGCATTCTTTTCTCTCCACTCACACACCTCACTGGGGAATTGACAACTTTCTGCCCATTCCTGGGAATCAATAAATGCCTGCCTCCAGGGACTCTACAGTCACAGAAGGTCTGATGTTCTTCTGCCCACTGACTGGGGACCATCAGTTTCATGACTTATGACTGACACCGAGGGACTGATGGCCTTCTCCCCGCTGGAGGGGAACTGCCAGTTTGCTGACACAGGGATTACTTTCTACTCAAACACACATACTTTATTCAATCAGGTGTGGCCCCTCCATATGCCTATTTAAATTACATCTCTTTATGTTCTTTAAGTAAGCTGAGTTCACAAGAGGCGAGAATCAGCTCACACTTTCTTTTATGGCTCATTTACTGGAAGCTTAATGGGTTATTATAAAAAGGCAAATCTTGTTTCTTCTGCTGAAAGCTCAGCACATGTGTACAAAAGGAGGCATCTGAAATTGGGTAACAGATTACAGAGTTAGGCCTCTAAGGACTGGTAGGTGATGGTAAAGTTCAGCATCCTAATTAAAGGAGAGGGGGCAGGAAAGGGAGAAGGGGGAAGCCAGGTGGTGAGGGAAAGCAAAGTGTCTTAAGCTCTTCCTGGTGTGTTCAAACTTGTCTCACCATCCATTGCAGAATCCTTCAGCCCTTCATCAACCTCTCAGGGATAGAAAAGGGGTACAGGGAAATCAGGAACCAGCAGGACTGGTTTGAACTGGGAGGTGAAATGCACAATCGTCTTTATCCCCCTTTGATAACATCTCCCCTGTTTTAAACTTCAGCTGTGACATCATCTGGACCCACCCTTTTCTGTTGATTCTTGACCCCAAATTTCCATATATGGAGCTTTACCTATGTCAGCTTTTTGTATAAACTTGTTGTTAGGGATTAGCTACTAGCTCTCTCCCACAACACTTGGCATCCGCTTAGCTGCAAAAGCTGTAAGGGCACTGGCATTAAAGGAAAAATGTAGGTTGAAGGATGGGGGTTCCTTCCTGATTTTTAAAAATGGCACTAAGGCAAAACAAAGGCTTATGCTTAACATGGCTTCTTTGGCTAAACCAAGTTCTTGGAATAGCAGTGCTGCCTTAAGGTCTCAGAAGAAAACCAAGAGTACAAATGGGTTAAGATTATGTTATTTCTTTGATTTATAATCTGTGTTTTCTCTAGGAGCTGAACTGTCCTTTATTTTATCCCCACAAGAACAATCCTATGAGAGAGACTGGGAGGCCTGAGAGCAACTGCCCCAAACTCATGCAAAGAGATTGGCTGGTCCACAGTCCCAATCCAGCACTTCCGCCTTACACCACACTAGCAGTCTTTTCAGGCACAATAAATAAATACATACATACATACATACATACATGTTTAAAATGAAAAATATATCTTGGTTTCTTCTTAGCTGAAGAGGCAAAAATGAGACCTCCGGCATGCACTAGTTTTTGGCTTCTTGGCTTCTTCATGGCAGGTGAGTTGCCCCCTATGAAAAAATGTCTGAAGTTCAAGAGGGGTGAAGACAGAGCAATTGCCTGTTAAACAGTCAATTACTGCAGAATGGAATACCAAAGTACTGTAGATGAAAGTTGGTCTTCTCATGACTTTCTCAGGCTGCAGTATGGCTCAGTGGTAGAGGGCCTGCTCTGCAGGTGATCTAGAGTTCAATTCCTCACTTCCCCATATCACAAGAACTGGGAAAGACCTATCTTAAAATATGGGGAGTTTTATAATGGTTAGAATAAAGGAAACAAAATTAAGCAAGTGTAATGAATGCCTATCCTAAAGTATTCTCAGACTCACAAGCGAGAGCTTGAATCAAATCTGGTTTATTTAAGAATAGTATGCAAGTACAAAGAAAGCTGAGAATGAGCAAAAGCGTGCCAAATACAAACTAAAAACCCTCGGTGCGAATGTAAGCCCTCCCCCTCGTACAACTGTTTCAAATTCCCCATCCCAGGTGCTCCTAACGAGTTCTGCTAATCAACGGGCAAAAGGACCTTGAACACAAACGATAACCCAAACACATTCCATCCCCATGAAAACAGATAGAAAGCCTGGTACAAGGTCTCCCAGCAGCTCCCTCCCAACCGGAACGCACATCAGCACCATGGCATGCGAAACGTTACGATGTACATTAAACATTGCAATGGCAAACATGACATACCGCCCCCCCAAAAAGACAGAAGAAAATTCCAGTAACATAGAGTAGAAAAAGGAACAATTAAGCGCAGGCTTCAAAGGGTAAGCAAGGTGAAAGCAGCGAATCAAATCAGGAGCATTGACATGGCGAGCAGGCACACACTCAGGGTGGGGGAAGTGCTTCCAACGAACTAGGTACTGGAGGGAGTTGCGAAGCTTGCGGGAGTCGATGACCTCCTTGATTTCAAAGTGCTGTTGGCCATCGATCATGATAGGAGCAGGCGGAGGAGGTTGGGGGTGCCAGTGGGTGGAGTGGTGGACTGGCTTGAGCAAGCTGCAATGGAAAACAGGGTGTAAGCATTTCAAATTGTGGGGCAAGTCTAGCTTGACAGTAACAGGATTGATAAGAGCAACAATGGGGAATGGCCTGATGAATTTGGGGGCAAGCTTCTTTGAAGGTTGAGGGGATTTTATGAATTTAGTGGAAAGATAAACCTGATCCCCAATTTTGAAGGTGTGCTGCAGAGAACAGTGTTTGTCAGCGTGGAGTTTGTAGGTAGCCTGAGCATCGCTCAGAGCCTGCCGAATTACCAGCCAGGAATCAGCCAGCTGCGCAGCCCAATCATGAGCGGAACAGGAGGTCGAAGGGGACTGGGGCAATTCAGGGATGGGAACAAAGTCCTGGCCAAAAACAACCCAGAAAGGGGTTTGTCCAGTACTTTGGTGAATGGCATTGTTGTAAGCCACTTCTGCAAAGGGCAGCAGTTCGACCCAATTGACCTGATGGTAGTTGGTGTAGGAGTGAAGAAATTGTTCCAGGGTTGCATTAAGAATCTCAGTAGATCCGTCCATCTCCGGATGTGACGCCGTTGACAACGCTTGTTTGGTGCCAATCAATTTTAAAAAGGACTGCCAAAATTGGGAGGTAAATTGTGTGCCGCGGTTGGTCACCAAATGGGAGGGGCAGCCATGGAGATAGTAGATGTGGAACAGAAAGAGGTGAGCCAGCTGCTGAGCAGACGGCAGTGAGGTGCACAGAATGAAATGGGCTTGTTTGGAGAAGAAATCTTTAACAACCCAAATGACAGTTTTCTTTTGACTGGGTGGGAGGTCAATGATAAAGTCCATAGAGATCTTGGCCCATGGACGAGATGGGCTGGCAACAGGCTGGAGAAGCCCTTGTGGTTTCCCCACTTTCCATTTTGACATGGCACAGACAGAGCAAGAAGCAACATAGTCTTTAACATCCCGCCGCAGTGAGGGCCACCAAAATTGGCAGCGGACCAAATGCAGGGTTTTGACGAAACCAAAATGGCCCGCCAATTTATCATCATGTGAGTGATGTAACACTGAAGCATGCAAGGTTTCAGGCACATAAAGGCGGTGGCCCACCCATGCGAGATCATCCTTGAAGGAAACTTTGTCTCGATTAGCCAGCAACCAAGTGTCAGATTTCACCGCTTGGAGAAAGTCGGTTTGCAACTGACAGGGGAGCGGCACTTCTCGGGTCTGTGAGGGGGTGGGGCCCTGAGCTGGTGGAGCACGGGTCTGGCTTTGGGTGACAGCAGCCAGTCCCAATTGTGGTAGAGAGAGAACAGTACCAACCACTTGAGGGCTTTGGTCAACGTCCTGAGGCAAGCGGGACAAAGCGTCTGTGAGAAAGTTTTTCTTGCTGGGTATGAACTTCAATTGGAAGTTAAGACAGCTGAAAAATTGAGCCCAGAGGATTTGTTTTGGGCTAAGGCAGTGGGGGGTGTGGAGAGCCTCTAAATTCCTGTAGTCTGTCCAAACTTCAAACGGGTAGGCAGCACCCTCAAGAAGGTGGCGCCAAGTTTCTAAAGCAGCTTTAACAGCAAAAGCCTCCTTTTCCCAAACATGCCAGCGGCGCTCAGTCTCAGAAAATTTCCTGGATAGATAAGCGCAGGGCTTCAGGATGTTGTCAGAGTCTTTTTGCAACAATATAGCCCCAATAGAAAAGTCAGAGGCGTCTACTTGTACAACGAAGGGGCGGTCAGGATCAGGGTGCCGCAAAATAGGTTCTGCAGTAAAGAAAGTCTTTAGTTTCTCGAATGCAGCCTGGCGTTCTGGTGTCCAATTTAACACTGCCCCAGGGTGTTTTACCTTGCGTGCTTCCCCCAACCCTTTCATGCGAAGCAGGTCAGTGAGGGGCAAGGAAATTTCAGCGAACCCCTGGATGAACTGGCGGTAATAGTTGCTGAACCCCAGAAAACTTTGCAGCTGCTGTCAGGTACGAGGGCATTCCCAAGTTAAGATGGCCCTAATCTTTTCAGAGGGACGCGGTGGCGCTGCGGGTTAAACCGCTGAGCTGTCGATCGGAAGGTCGGTGGTTCGAAACCGCGCGGCGGGGTGAGCTCCCGTTGTTAATCCCAGCTCCTGCTCACCTAGCAGTTCGAAAACATGCAAATGTGAGTAGATCAATAGGTACCGCTTCGGCGGGAAGGTAACGGCGTTCCGAGTCGTCATGCTGGCCACATGACCCGGAAGTGTCTATGACAACGCCGGCTCCAAGGCTTAGAAACGGAGATGAGCACCGCCCCCTAGAGTCGGATTCGACTGGACTTTACGTCAAGGGAAACCTTTACCTTTACCTTTTAATCTTTTCAGGGTCCATCTTGATTCCCTTGTCAGAGATTCGATAGCCCAAATAGTCCAGTTGGATTTTGTGGAATTCACATTTGGACAGCTTGGCATACAGCTTGGCTGCTCTTAGTTTTTCCAACACCTGCTTAAGAAGGTGTTCATGCTCCTCCTCATTTTCAGAGTAGATAAGTACATCGTCCAAGTAGACTAAGACCCCTTTAAATAAGTGATCATGCAATACTTCATTAATCAATTGCATGAACACTCCAGGTGCGCCGGCTAAGCCAAACAGGAGGACTTTGTATTGGAAGGAGCCTAACGGGCAATTAAAAGTGGTTTTCCACTCATCTCCAGCTCATATGCGCATGCGAAAGTAGGCTTCGCGAAGGTTGAGCTTAGAGAAAATTTTCCCTTTTGATAGGTGGGCTAACATGTCTTTCATTAGAGGCAAAGGATATTTGTTACATAGGGAGACTGAATTTAACCCTCAATACTCTGTACAAAGTCTGTGCCATCTTTCTTTTCGCGGAAGAGCACAGGTGCACCAACTGGGGAATTGGCAGTTTCAATGAACCCCCGTGACAGGTTTTTGTCAATGAACTCACGCAACGCCTCTAGTTCTTTCTTAGTCATTGGGTAAATTTTTGGTTTGGGCAGTTGTGCGTTGGGAAGCAACTCAATTGCACAGTCAGTTTTGCAATGGGGTGGCAGCTGGTCTGCCTCCATTTCCCCAAAGACGTCCGCAAAGTCTCGATAGCAGTCTGGCAGTCCTTCCAACTGCGGTAAGCTGGGGTGTGGTGCTGCTATTGCAGCCCTTGCCCCCCCACACACATTTAAGGGTCTCCCTACTGTAGGGGCTTGGTAAAACCCATCTCTAAAGGTAAGGGTCTGGTGCTCCCAATTTATATATGGGCTATGCCAAGTTAACCAGGGGATCCCTAGAATTACCATGGGATCGCCAATAGGTGCAATGATGAATTTTAAAGCCTCTTTGTGGCTGCCCAATTGCATTGCTACATTTCCAGTGAAATGAGTTGCTGGAACCCCCACCCACCCACCGTTGACCCATCTAGCTGGGTGAAGATCAAAGGCTGCTGGAGAGGGAAACTAGGCAGGTCTAGTGCAGCCACTAGATCGGGGTGGATGAGGCACCTCGAACACCCAGAGTCAACCAGAGCCCAAACTTCTGTGGTTCTAGTGCAGGAGCCCAGCTTCACTTTCACTGTCAGAGTGGGGCAATCAGCACTCACCATAGCGTCCTCACGCCCATCCTCCTCCACCTGCCCCAGGGCGCAGTTCAGGGCAGGTGGCTGGCGTTTCCCGCCGGTTCTTTTGCAGCATCCTCAACCTCTGCATAGAGATAGATGTCTTCTTCAATGTCGGTGGCACCTTTGGCCGCGGTCATTCGGCGCGATGCCTGGGGCAACTTGGATGGGGCTTTCGTCGCGCAGCCTCCGGACTTGAGTTTCAGGCACTTGGCAGCTCGGTGGCCTCCTTTTCCACAGCGGAGGCACTGTCCTCATGCATAGTGGCGATCCTTCTCCTTGTCTCCTGCTTGGTAGCTTGGTGGGGCAGCCATCGCTCCGCTCCAGGGTCCCCGCGTCAGGGTTGTTGTTTTCTTGGCTCGCCGGGTCTGCATGTAGGTGCACTGGGCATGCTCAGCCTTACCGGCCAAACAGATCCACTCGTACGACTCCGGGTCATCCATGCCTAGTGCCCATCTGAGGATGTCTCGGTTAAGTCCTTCTTTAAATCGCTCGATGAGCGTTGATTGGGACCAGTCAGGAACCTTGCCCGCCAAAGCTTTGAATTCTAGGGCATAGTTGGCTACCGACCTGGGTCCTTGGGTGAGTTCCTTGAGTGTTTCCTTAGCCCTGGCTTTGGCTAGGGGGTCCTCAAAAAACAGCTTCAAGGCAAACATGAAGTCTTCGAATGACCTGAGTTCAGGAGCATCAGCCTCCATCAGTTGGACATACCAGTCTGTTGCTCTGCCCTTCAGCTTAGGGGTAATGGCCGATATCTTAGCTTCCTCTGACGTGAAATACGACCTGTATTGCTTCATGTAGTTCTACGCATTGGTTATGAAAAAGGATAGTTTGGTGGGGTCCCCATTGAATTTGACAGCAAAGTCCTTCACCACCTTCCCTGTTGGAGGCGAACCAGCTACAGGCTGAGCGGCAGGACCCCAGGACACCCCGGAGGACCCTCTTCGGGGTGAAGCTCCGTCGTGATGTTGTCTCCTGCCTCGGACCACCGGCGGTCTGGTAGGAGGAAGGGGAGAGGGCTGCGGGGAGTGAGGACTCTCATCGCAGCTTCCCTGGTCACCCACCACAATCAACAGTGTTTTCAACAGGTCTTCCATTGAGTCCACCCTCGCCTCCAACCTTCTCATCCTCTCAGGGGTCACCAATTCCTCCCTCCATTGGGCGTCAGGTTGTTTCTCTGGTGCCACTTTGGTCGATTCCCCCTCGGGGGTCAGTGGGAACCGGTACTTCCAGGAAGCACCAGCCATCTCTGCCTTAGGTTCTCCCTCATCGCTAGATCCCCCCAGCTCAGGGCTTCAGCTGGAGCCCCTTGGGTAGAACGAAATGTCGGGGGGAAGGGGACTCTTCGGTGCTGGATCAGCTTGTGGTTCCAGCACTCCGGACGTTGGTCTTAGTTCTGTCATCGTTAACTATTTTCCTCACAAGAATTACACTTGGAAGGAGTTAACGGGTATCACAATAGATTCTCAGCTTTATGTAATAAATGCCTATCCTAAAGTATTCTCAGATTCACAAGCGAGAGCTTGAATCAAATCTGGCTTATTTAAGAATAGTATGCAAGTACAAAGAAAGCTGAGAATGAGCAAAAGCGCACCAAATACAAACTAAAAACCCTCGGTGCAAATGTAAGCCCTCCCCCTTGTACAACTGTTTCAAATTCTCCATCCCAGGTGCTCCTAACGAGTTCTGCAAATCAACGGGCAAAAAGGACCTTGAACACAAACGATAACCCAAACACATTCCATCCCCATGAAAACAGATAGAAAGCCTGGTACAAGGTCTCCCAGCAGCTCCCTCCCAACCGGAACGCACGTCAGCACCATGGCATGCGAAACGTTACGATGTACATTAAACATTGCAATGGCAAGCATGACAGCAAGATGATGATGATGATGATGATGATGATGATGATGATGATGATGATGATGATTAGAAATAAATAACGGTTATAGGCATCCACCTAGACCCCTGTTGGGCCCAAGCTGTTTAAACAAACAAAGGAGATGGCATCTTTAGCTCGTAGACTCCTCCTCCTGCTCACTTTATGCCTAAGGTGGCTGCCTTCTTTTTCTCCTGAGATGGTCAGACCATTATAGACAATGGAACAGTTAAGAAACTCAGTGGTGGAGCTTGCTGGGAAAATCTAATCTTATGGAAGATGGGATGCTGAGCTCCTCCCTGCATTCACTTATTTCCTATTCATGACATAATCATATTCTCTGTTCACTATTCATGTCTACTGTGCTTCTTCAAGCTTCTCAAGCTGCGTTCTGCCCAAGGGAATGGTTGCGGTATCAATGAAACTGTTATGGGCTTTTCCATCAGAAGCTGAGCTGGCAGGAGGCTGAGGTAAGACCTGATCGCTCTTAAAAAGCTGTAGAGAACATGGGGTGGATGACACACCAGTCTCATGTGCTTCCCCCCTTTCTTCAGATTGAATGCCAAGGCTATGGCCGTGGGACCCACCTCACACCTATCCTTGCCTGGCCATGCCTTGACACATTGATTGTGTCCAAACATATCTCTACTTACAAAAAAGAGAAAGGGGTTGATGTCTGGATTGGGCTCCATGATGTTCGCCACGTAAGTACAGCCCTCTTGGGTGTTCAGATCTATCTGTCAATAATCAATCAGCCTGTCAGATCTATTGATTCAATACCAGGTAGGCAAGGAGTAGCAAAGGAAACACGACTTCTCTTTGGAAACATCTACACGTCATCTACATTCCCCTTCCTATGCATTTTCCCCCCCCACTTTGGTCCAGTATACATAGTTTCCCACTCATATAATATATTTTATATATTATTTTCAGGATGAAGAGTGTTTTTGGTCCAGCTGTCATGTTCACCGTTCCAATGTTCCTGGTACATCATAACGTTTCGCATGTCATCTACCTGATACGTGTTTGATCTGGGAAGGGAGGAGGATTCCATCTTGGGGAGTTGTTATCTGTTGGCTGCTGGTTTGGAATGTGTTTGGGTTATCTCATTGTGTTCAAGGTTACTTTCCCAGGATCAGTAGAAAACGGTTAACAGCACCTGGGGGGGGGGGGGGAGTTTGCTACGGCCGGGCGAGGGGAGGGATTACGTTTTGAGCCAAGGGTTTTTAGTTTGTATTTGGTGCACTTTTATTCATTCTCAGCTTTCTCTGTATTTGCATACTATTCTTACAATAAATCAGATATCATTAAGTACCTGCTTGTGAGTCTGACTCTGTTAGGATAGGCAATCATTACATAAAGCTGAGAATCTAAAAGATTTTTCCGTTAGCCCCTTTCCAGATTTATTTTGTGAGGGGAAGTGCTAGCGATGAGCAAACCAAATCCACAAGCCATGGAAAGCGAGGAGTCAAGCGAGGGGGAACCCAATTATATGGTGGTAAGAACGGAAAAAGTTCCCCCTAGAGAGACTTCAGAAGTTCGGGAGGGGTCGAGCTTCAGCATCGGGGATGAGGAGGTTGGAGGCAAGAGAGCCCCTGAACCAACTGGCGAGTTGTCAGGTGAGTTGATCACCTGGGATGAGACACAGGGAGCCCTACCCGGGACGTCAAGAATGTCTTGGAAGCAGCGGTACCCATTGTCCCCATCTGTGGTGAGGCAAGAGAGAAAGGAGGGATCCCAAACCCCTGATCGTATAAAACTGCTGGAGGCTAAATTGGAGTCCTTAGAATTTATGTTCCAAAAAATGTCCATGGACTGGGGTCCCCGAGAGAGGAGGAGAGAGGAGTCCAGTCATAGGTACTCGACTCCTTCTTCGCCCCCACCTTCCCCAGAGGAAAGGAGTAGGACCCGGCACTGAGAGGAAGTAAGAGCGCCGAGGGTGAGAATTTCAAGTTCCCCTCCTAGAGAGCGGAGATCCTTGGGGGCTACGAGGAAGCCCGATCGTCCAGCTGTGACAAAGGGACTGCGCGGAGTGGGGATAAAGGACTTTACTGTTAAATTTGATGGAGACCCAACCAAGCTGTCATTTTTCCTTACCAATGCAAGAAGTTATATGGACAAATGGGAACAGTGCTTCCGTTCAGAAAGGGCTAAGATTAATGCCATTGCCACTAAGCTCAAGGGGTGGGCAGCCGATTGGTACGTGCAGTTGTGTCAATCGGAGGCCCCTGAGTTGGAGGAGTTGGAGGAATTCCTGTGGGCATTAAAATTACACTTTGAAGACCCGTTAGCTAAAGAAAGAGCAAAACGGGCATTGAAGGAGCTGTGCCAAGGACCACGATCGGTGGCAGACTACGCTCTGGAATTTAAGGCTTTGGCTGGGAAAGTTGAGGATTGGTCCCAATCCACCTTAATAGAACTTTTTAAGGACGGTCTAAATACGGAAGTCCTAAGGTGGTCACTGGGGCAAGATGACCGAGACTCCTTGTATGAGTGGATACAGCTGGCAGGGAAGGCTGAGCATGCCCAAGAAACTTTTGCCCACCAAAGGGTGATGAGATATGCTAAGCTCAGCAAGGGTTCCCGCACCGCTGCACCCACTGGAAAGCCTGGGCAACGTGCGTGGGAAGAGGAGAGAGAGTGCCGCTACGCAAAGGGGCAATGCCTCCGATGTGGGAAGGAAGGTCACCGAGCGGCGGCGTGCCCAAAAGGAAAGACCGAGGAACATCCGGGAAAGTCATCAGGGAAGTCACCCTCTTTACCCAGGAAGACGAAGGTGGCTTTGGCTGAGACCGAGGCAGAGGAAATCCCTTATTTTGGGGACGAGGGGGAGCCCGAGCTGCTCCAGCTGGCGGGAAACGCCAGCCACCTGCTTTAAAGGGCGCCGCTGGGCAGGTGGTAGAGGAAGGGCGCAACCACATTTTGGTGAGTGGCAACTATCCCACACTGACAGTGAAAGTGAAGTTAGGCTCCCACACAAGAACTGTTGAAGTGTGGGCGTTGATCGATTCAGGGTGTTCACGTTGCTTGATGCACCCTGACGTGGTGGCTGCTCTGGAGTTACCCAGGTTTCCGTTAAAACGTCCCATGATTTTTACCCAGCTGGATGGTTCTACGGCAGGGGGGAAGCCAGTCACCCATTCCATGGGCATGGTGGCATTGCAAATGGGCAGCCACTGTGAGGGGCTGCCGTTTGTAGTGGCGCCTGTGGGGGGTCCTTTGGTCATTCTGTGGATTCCTTGGTTGGTCCAGCAAAACCCGTATATAAATTGGGTGCACAGGACTTTGACTTTTGGGGATGGTTTCTATCAAGCCCCTGGGGAGGATGACGCTCCGCAGGCTGCAGTGGGGAGGGCGGTGGCAGCAACCCCACATTTCACTGCCACCCCACTGGAAGGCTTGCTGGAGCAATACCAGAGTTTTGCAGATGTGTTTGGTGAGAAGGAGGCGGACCAACTCCCACCTCATCAGAAAACTGACTGTGCAATAGAGTTGGTCCCAGATGCACAACTGCCAAAGCCAAAAATCTATGCCATGACACAAAAGGAACTGGTGGTGCTACGAGAGTTTGTGGACAAAAACTTGGCCAGGGGTTTTATTGAACCAGCAAATTCGCCAGTAGGCACCCCCGTTTTATTCCAGGCGAAGAAGGATGGGACATTGAGACTTTGTACAGATTACCGTGGATTAAATGCGGTATCAATATTGAACAAATATCCTTTGCCAATAATAAAAGACATGTTAGCACATCTGGCCAAGGGGAAAATCTTCTCTAAGCTGGATTTGAGGGAAGCATATTTCCATATTCATATACAGGAAGGGGATGAGTGGAAAACTGCTTTCAATTGTCCTCTGGGCTCTTTCCAGTACAAGGTTTTGCCATTTGGTTTGGCGGGGGCACCTGGGGTGTTTATGCAATTAATCAATGAAGTGTTACATGAACATTTGTTCAAAGGGGTACTGGTCTATTTGGATGATGTTTTGATTTATACTGAAACGATGGAGGAACATGAGCGCTTGGTGAAACAGGTGCTTAGCAAACTGAGAAAGGCTGAGCTTTATGCTAAACTATCTAAGTGTGAATTTCATAAGACTCAGCTTGACTATTTGGGGTACAGAATTTCCGACAAGGGTATTGAAATGGACCCTGCAAAAATTCAAGCTATTCTGGAGTGGGAGCGCCCGCGTACTCACAGGCAGCTCCAGAGTTTTCTTGGCTTTTCCAACTATTATCGCCAGTTCATCCAGGGGTTCGCAGAAATTGCATTGCTTCTCACTGATTTATTACAGACAAAGGGGCTGGGGGACACACGGAAGGTGAAGAACCCGGGAGCGTTGCTCAATTGGACACCTGAGTGCCAGTTGGTGTTTGACAAACTTAAGAGCCTGTTCACTGCTGAACCTATTCTGCAACATCCTGATCCCACTAAGCCCTTTGTGGTTCAAGTGGATGCGTCCGATTTCTCCATTGGAGCACTTTTGTTGCAGGCGGATGCTGTGGGCTGCCTGAAGCCCTGTGCGTATTTGTCCTGCAAATTTTCTGAGACAGAAAGGCGATGGCATGTTTGGGAAGAAGAGGCTTTTGCAGTCAAGGCTGCTTTGGACACATGGCACCACCTCTTAGAGGGGGCCAAATGTCCTTTTGAGGTTTGGACTGACCATAAAAATTTGGAAGTGCTTAGCACACCCCGTAAGCTCAGCCCTAAGCAAATCCATTGGGCTCAATTTTTCAGCCACTTTGATTTTAAATTGAAGTTCATTCCAGGAAAGAAAAACTTCCTGGCTGATGCGCTTTCCCGCCTGCCCCAGGATTCGGTCCAGGTACCTGACATTGTGGGGACACTGTGGACAGAACCCCAGTTGGGTATGCAAGCTGTCACATTCAGTCAGACTCGTGCGCAGCTGCCCTCAGCTTCAGTTTCACTGGCTGGGAGAACACCAGCGGTTCCTTCACAATTGCAACAAAAGTTTCTCTCCGAACTGAAATCTGACACTTGGTTGCAGGCGAATAGAGACAATGATACATTTGACCGAGGCTTCGCATGGAAGCAGAACCGCCTCTATGTCCCTGGCAGTTTGCGAAGGGAGATTTTGAGTAGATCTCATGATGATAAGGTGGCTGGTCATTTTGGCTTTGTGAAAACCTTACACCTGGTGCGCCGGCAATTCTGGTGGCCTACATTGAGATGTGATGTCAAAGACTATGTTGCTTCTTGTCCTGTCTGTGCCATGTCAAAACGGAAAGGGGGCAAACCGCAAGGCTTGCTACAGCCGGTGGCCAGTCCCTCCTGTCCTTGGGAGGAGATCTCCATGGACTTTATTGTTGATTTGCCTCCTAGTCAGAGAAAGACTGTGATTTGGGTGGTGAAGGACTACTTTTCTAAACAAGCCCATTTCATTCCATGTGCCTCCATTCCGTCTGCTCAACAATTAGCCCACCTCTTCCTAGTCCACATCTACAGGATCCACGGGAGCCCCTCCCGCTTGGTCACAGATCGCGGGACACAGTTTACTTCCCAGTTTTGGAGGGCATTTTTAAAGCTGGTGGGCACCAAACAGGCGTTGTCCACTGCGTCACATCCTGAGACTGATGGATCTACAGAGGCTCTTAATTCAACTCTTGAACAATTTCTGCATGCATTTGTTAACTATCAGCAGGACAATTGGGTTGATCTCCTGCCTTTTGCTGAAGTGGCTTACAACAACGCTGTCCATCAGAGCACAGGGCACACCCCTTTCCATACCGTTTTTGGCCGGGATTTTGTGCCCATTCCTGATTTGCCTCAGCCCACTACACTGCCCTGTTCTGCTTCGGATTGGGCTGCGCACCTGGCCGATTCCTGGCCGGTAATTCAACAAGCGTTGGCTGATGCCCAATCCGCCTACAAACTGCATGCTGATAAGAGACGAGCCCTTCAACCTGCCTTTAAAGTTGGTGATAAGGTCTACCTTTCCACCAAGTTCATTAAGTCTCCTCAGCCCTCGAAGAAATTAGCTCCTAGATTTGTTGGTCCTTTTCCCATTGTGGGAGTTGTGAACCCTGTCACGTTTAAATTGGATTTGCCACACAATCTTAGACGATTACATCCTGTTTTTCATTGCAGCTTGCTCAAGCCTGTCAACCACTCCAATCGCTGGCATCTCCAACCTACACCTCCTGCGCCAATCATGATTGACGGGCAACAACATTTTGAGGTGAAGGAGGTCCTGGATTCTTGCCAGCTTCATGGCACTTTGCAGTACCTAATTCAATGGAAGCATTTCCCCCACCCTGAGTGGGTGGCTGCCTGCGATGTTCACTCTCCTGTTTTAGTTAGACGCTTCCACATTGCTTATCCTATGAAACCTGCTCCTTAGTATTTTTGGAGGGGCAGTATGTCATGTTCACCATTCCAATGTTCCTGGTACATCGTAATGTTTCGCATGTCATCTACCTGATACATGCTTGATCTGGTAAGGGAGGAGGATTCCATCTTGGGGAGTCGTTATCTGTTGGCTGCTGGTTTGGAATGTGTTTGGGTTATCTCATGTGTTCAAGGTTACTTTCCCAGGATCAGTAGAAAACAGTTAACAGCACCTGGGGGGGGGAGTTTGCTACGGCCGGGCGAGGGGAGGGATTACGTTTTGAGCCAAGGGTTTTTAGTTTGTATTTGGCGCACTTTTACTCGTTCTCAGCTTTCTCTGTATTTGCATACTATTCTTACAATAAATCAGATATCATTAAGTACCTGCTTGTGAGTCTGACTCTGTTAGGATAGGCAATCATTACACCAGCATTTATTCATGATATACTTCGTCAGTATATACATTATACACATGGCCTTTTCTAAATTACTGAGCTATGTTGCAAAGCAGAAAAAGATGAACTTCTAATAAAAATTATGTTTGGGTTTGTGCACTGGTTTACAGAATTAGAGACAATTTTATTAGAATGTGAAGAAAACCACGTTCCCCCATCCTACCATCTACCTAACCTCTGTTGGCTCAATGGCTCTTTTGTTTGGATTTAGTGCATGCTTCCTCTGTCTTGGTCATTTCAGAATGGGAACTGGAGATGGACTGATGAGTCTGCTTTCAACTACAAGAACTGGATGTGAGGAGAACCCAACAATCTTTGGAATTCCGAGTATTGTGTTGCTCTGAGAGCCTCAACAGGTGGGTTGTCCACTCAGAAAAGGTTGTGTAGTTTTTGCTCAGTCTGCAGTCAGGGTTGACCATCTGGAGAATAGGGTCAGTTAAGTGGACCCATAGCCTAATCCCATAATTAGGCAGCTTTGAATATTCATGTGGTAATCAGGATGCAGTATTGAAGTGGTAGCTCGGTGAACCCCCAGGACCTCAAGTGGTCCACCAAGTCCTTTTGTGGCCTCAGGGCCCTTCTCGTGTTACAACTACTGAAAATCGCTAGCACGCTTATCCACCATATGAGAGGGAGAAATGTGTACAGTGTAAGCTCTATGTTGGTATTTGTTTTTTTTTCTGCCAGAAATTTGGCTGTAGAGAAATTAAGGTTACTATGGTAACAAATCACTCTGGCAGGGTGAACAGGTCAAACTTAAGTATCCTCAGATTTGGAGGTGAAAAGGCATGACCATATAAGGTAAAGCTCCTGATTTGCCTGGAGGGCAGCTTGCCTGGACTAGTTTCAGCTTCCTTTCTACATAACCTCTCCTTCCAGTATGAGCTTGTAAATACGTTTCTGTGCTTTCCATAAATACATTTATTTTTAAAGAAATGCCTGGTGTGTGTTTTTTCTGATCTCTGGGGCCAAACGCTTTCCAGCACACTCAGACACTCCAAAGTAGGTTTAACACAGGTAAAAAGCAAGAAGAAATGAATCAAAACACAGGGAAACTTACAGAAGAGTCTGGCTCCATCCATCTGTATCGCAGGCTCCCACCTACTTTGCATTCCTGATTCACCCAATGCAGCACTTGCGCTTTCAAAAAATGTTAAGCGTGGCCCCAGCCTCAATTTAGATACATGCCAAAGACTGTGCAGAAAAGGTTTATACACTTATGTCAAGTTTAACATTTCAAAGGACAGCTCTCCAAAGGTATTCTACAGAAATTTGCCCAGCTGATCCCAGTTTGTTCACTGTTGTGTCAGGGTGTTATGCATGTATGTATGTATTTAATTTCTATTGCTGCCAGCTCTCATGACAGCTGTTGCCATGGCAAAGTTGGGTGAATGGCAACTCTGCCTAGAAATATGAGATGCTGAAGAGGGAAAAGGGCACTGCTGAAGCTGGGATCATCTTCTCATTGCAGATTACAAGGGATGGATTGATGCTGTTTGCAGGAAGCAAAAAGCCTTCATCTGCAAACACGAACTTTAGAAAATGAAGAAGTTTCACTTCATGCTAGCACAAAAAGAATCATCATCTTGGAAGTGAGGGAATCAGGAAGAGATCCATCCTGTTACATCAAGAAACCCTTCTCTAAAACCTCACATGTATTCATTTCATGGTCATCTGCTTCCTTTGTATTTGGTACCACACAGCACGTCTCTGGCATTATTATCGCATGAAGGTCTTTATCAATAAATATTATTACAGTCTGCATTTCTTGCATTTTATTTCCCTCTGAATTCTCTGTATGCTGTTTCCTCTCAATCACCAAAACAGAGGTGTTTGTATATATATCTGGATAATCTACATATCTCATGCCATAATAATTTTTTTTAGTGGTGAATAGCTGTCAATTAACCATTTTTGCAATAATGGATATTTTGAGGCTCAGATGGTCTAGTTCTAAATTCCATCATAAAACCAGCTTAACTGTCCAGC
Organism: Candoia aspera; assembly: GCF_035149785.1. Taxonomy (NCBI): domain Eukaryota; kingdom Metazoa; phylum Chordata; class Lepidosauria; order Squamata; family Candoiidae; genus Candoia; species Candoia aspera. Next base: position 104,817,833 of record NC_086156.1, read on the forward strand.
AGAACATGTAGTCAGTCTGGGTGCACCTGCATGATGAAGGAAGAGCATACACATTGCATGTTGAAAGCCCCAGGTTCAATGACCTACATCTCCAGGTCAGAAGATCAGGAAACAGAGCTGAGAAGGAACCTTGTTGCAGACTTTGCTGAGATGCACTATCTAGAGAAAACTACAATATGAACATCAAGCAAATTCATATTTGCCCTGACCAGAGGGCCTTTAAGCTGGCACGATGCCATGTCCTCCCTTCAGCTGTCCTTGAAGGCCAATACAGGAAGACTTCCTACCCAGAGAGACAATGCCCCTGTGACTCTGGACACATAGAAACAACAGAGCATGTGCTTATCCAGGGCCTGTATTTACAGAGCCACTCTTATCTGACCATTACTGCAAAAATTCCCAGGGTGCACAGGACAATTCTACACTCCTGGCTGCTTTCAGATACCAACCCTGCTACAACATACAATGTTGCCAGGTTCTGTGCATCAGCACTTGAATGATCACCTGAGCCATAATCTAGACTTTCTGAGCATGTAGTTCACCATACTAGAATGCTCTATAATTTGTTATAGTCTTCCACATACTTACCTCAGTACTCCCCTACACCAGTCTAATGCTCTTACCCTTCTTTTTAGATTCTTTTAGACTCTTTATATATATATATATATACATACATACATACATACACACACACACATACATACATACACACACACACATACATACATACATACACACACATACTTCCTGTTTTAATACACATATTTTTAGTATCTTCTAGCTTTTCAGACTCTGATATATCTTCCATGTGTTTTTTTGACTGCACTCCACCCTCATGTTGGTCTATGACCATAATAAAGATTTGATCTGATCTGATCTGATCTGATCTGATCTGATCTGATCTGATTTGATTTGATTTGATTTTCAGATGCCATGGTGTGTCTATACCTACAAAGATTAGAATCATGCACACCATGGTATTCCCTGTGACACTCCATAGAAGCAAAAGTTGGACTTTGAAGAAGCAGGACAGGAAGAGTATTGACGCTTTTGAACTTTGCTGTTGGAGAAGACTCCTGAGAATACTGTGGATAGCCAAGAAAACAAACAAATGGATCACTGAACAAATCAACCCAGAGTTCTCACTTGAGGTATAAATGACCAGGCTCAAATTATCCTGTTTCAGACACATTATGCAAAGACCTAACTCTCTAGAGAAAGCTTTAATGCTGGGAAAGGTGGAAGGAAAGAGAAAAAGAGGACAACTAGCAGTAAGGTAGATCGACTCAGTTACAGTGGTAATGAGTGCACCATTAGAAGACCTGAAAGACCAGGTTAAGGACAGATGGTCATGGAGAAAACCACATAGATATATGTGGTTGCTAAGAGTCAACAATGACTTGATGGCCCATAATCAATCAATTAATCAATCAATCAAGGTCATTAGAAATGTGAGAAAGTTCATTGTACTTTTATTGATGTAAAGAAAGCACATGTTACAGTGATTAGATTTAAGATTATGGGATGTTTTGTGTGAAGGCTTCATGCTGAATGTAACAAGGACCTTTTATGATGGAAAAAAAAGCATGTCTGGAAATAAATAGAATGCTTGGCAAATGCTTCAGAGTGACAGGAGAAGCTGAACAATGTAAAAGTTTCAGCAACTTGCTAGTGAAGGTGGGCTTTATGGAAAGTACATTACTAAATAGTCAGGATAATGATTATGTTTCAAGTTCAGTTGTACTATTTCCTGTGTAGTCTCACTTCCCCAAATGCAGATATTCTAGTTAGTGGGGGAAGTAACATTATAAAAAAAGGTTGGGATAATTAAATAAAGTAGAACTTAATTCCTGATGACTTCATGGCCACAACTATGTTGTTTTTGTGTCCATAACATGAAAGTGGTTTGTCAGTGCAATATTTCTTGCCTTCTCTGGTTAGTCTAGAACTCTAGGATTTTTATGGCCTCCCATCCAAACACTAACCAGGCCCCAAGCTGCTTCGTTTGTCAACCCAGACAGATTGACCAGGTGCTACTTCTGCAGAGGAGAGACATTAAGTAAGGGGTTAAATTTATATTTTTTGTTGACTCAGAAGATTCCATAAATGACCAGGCTCCACATGTATAACCATACAATCCATTTGTTATCTGATAAAGAGGAGAACCTTTCATTAAAGAGAAGGAATACAGTAACCACCAAGGCAGAAGTGGGCAATAAGATGGTCATGGAAGTTTCCTCTGATGTCCACCATCTTTTGTATCTCAATTTAACTTTGTTAGATTCTTTTAATTCAAGACAAATTAAATTGGAGGCTGGCATGTTGCACTCCAAAGAGTCAGCCTCTAGCATTTTTAGAGGCTCTCTACATGCTTATCTGATACTAGAAACATTTTTAGAGTATAAAAATGGTGAGTGATGTCAAGCTTTCATTTAATAGTCAAGGAAAATGGTGGGAAATAATATTCACAATTAACAACAGACCCTTGTCAAATCTTGTGGGACACTCCCACTGACATCCAGATGGAAGGAGAATCCATGTTTTTAATAGAGCAGATAGGTAGAAGATGGAATTTGGGCAGGAAGACCTTTTAATAAATGACCAACACACATTAATTGTACACCTTCCCACCTGAGAAAGATGCAGAAGAGGTCTCTTGTCCTCCTTTGTAAGTTCTTACTGGGGACGAGGATAAATGAACCAAGAATGAAAACTTCAGAAAAGATCTGCATCAGAACATTTTATTAATATTGCACTGCACGCAAGCCACGGGGAAGGTTCAGAAGAAAAAGGAGACCAAAGAGGCAGTCCTTGTGGACTGATCTTTTGAAGAAGATGGAAGAGAACCATCTCTCTCACCATGTATGTTATTTGTGTGTGTAAAATCTCTCTCCAAATTTTAAGAATGGATTTAAAACAGAAAAAAAGCAAGAGACTCTGAGTGTAGAATGTTAAGTTTGTATCCTTGAACTTTAGCATCTCAAGAATTGTTCATGCTGGGAAGGAAACAATTTGTCATGCCCCCCAATCAAACATTCCCAGATCATCTGATCGGACTCGCAGCCATGTCTTTCTCAACAACACATGTCCATTTGCGAGTCGGCGGCACAAGGGAGAGGGAGCATGGTTGGAGTGTGAAATCATCATGTTTGGACTATCTTTGAAAGCCAAGGTCACTCTTGCAGAGCCGTTGGAGACATCTGCATATACCTACACTAACTGGCACGAAAGCGGGGGGTGAATACCTGAGATGAGGAGTGGAGGGGAATTGCATGTCACTGAACGTTTTAATGTAGAAAAACATGGGAACTTTCATTCGCAACTTTTTCCTTGTACTGAATGCTACGCGCCATTAAATAGATTTCTTTGCAAAAGCTTATGAGTCGTAATTAATTAATTAATTGATTGATTGATTGATTGATTGATTAATTGATTGATTAATGGGAAGCTGAGTGTTCCAGTCATCACACAATTATGTGATGAAAAGATACAGCAAAAAGTTCATGCCCATGCCATACAAAGTATTTTATTCTTAATTATTTCATTAACTGATAGCACATCCACTATATGGATGATCAAGGTTCAAAGAACGTGTCAATATTATTAAGTTAAATGGGTATTTTATTGTTTTAACTATTAGGGAACTTCCCCAAGGAATCTGAGATGTAAATAGCTGTCAGCTTATAAAACTGGACTGAAGATGGCAGAGATGTTCTTCTGCGAGTTCAATTCATGTGGACCTCAGATCTTTTCGAACCAGGGTCTCTTCCCTACCATTCATGCTTGCAGATGTAGGCATTCAGTTTGTGACATGCAGTGTTATTCCATTTTGTGAAATCTATGAGGAAGAAGAACAAGCAGTGATTAAAGAATGGAATAACAGCCAGCCAGCTTTGGGACTCAACAAAGCATGGCATGATTATCCCAAAACAGACAGAAGCTCCCTCAAAAGCAAGAATGGGCTCTACCCTCATAGTTCAAAATGTTTCTAACTACAGCAAAGATAAGATGCAAAGATATCTTGTCTTGTTCTCAATCAAGACTCATGGGTCCTGTTGGACATTCAAGCTAATATCCTGCTCCAATTTGTTGTTTTAGTTGCTTAATTTTAAGCTGGCAATGACCTGAATGAATGTCATTATGCATGGAGTAGGAAAGTCTAATCTTCCTCTCAACCTTTTTAAGAAAGCACCCTACCACCCAGGAGTTCATTGGTATCACTTAATTAAAAAATACCCCTACCTACCAATATAGGTAATGTAACTGTCCCTCCTCCCCATATCTGGTGACCCTGTTCCAGTTCAGGCCATCATGGGCTTACAGCAAAATAAATAAAATAACAATCTATCATGGAGGGATGAGTCATTTTTGTTTAGCAATTTACATCAAAGTTGCAAGAGGTATGGATGACTGAGCTGGAATCTCAGGACCTTGGAGAGAGCCAAGCTAACAACTTACTCCAAGGAAGCTGAAGGTCAGCTAATGTATCTTGTTCCTTGGGTTTCACTCTCTTCCTAAAGACTGAAGAAGTTGGTCTCAGGCTGGTGCAGCCTAGTGCTTTATTGCCTTTCTTTTAGCTTCAAATACCTCAGCTGCCTGTGCTAGCAAACTGGACTTGGGAAGGGTGGGGCACTTAACCAAAAGCTCCTGGACTTCAGGGTTAACTAATTCCAGGACCTATTAGTTGAATCCCCAAGTTGCATTAAGTCTTAGTATGGTTTATTTGGTTTGGACTTAGTTTTATTTTTTTTTAACCCAGCCATTTTAACTTAAACCATGTAAGCCAGGCCACTATGGCTTGTTCAACAAACCACATTAAAACAAACCATAACCTAGCATGATGCATCAAGCCAGCCATTGACTGATAGGCTCCAGGTCATGCTGAATGTTGAGAAATGGGGTTTGGATCTGCTTCTCTATGATTTGCCCTGTTGGTCTTCCTGCTGTAACTGGTGCATACTTATTCCAAGAACAGGTACTATTTCATTCACTGCCAGGTAAGTGGCTCCTGTAAGGGCAGGGAATGTTACTGAACAGGAGAGTGTTCCCTCCTGACAATATCTCAAGAATTTTCACCTCTACGTTCTCCAATGGGTATTTCTTCAAACTGATGATAGGAGTCTTTAGGAATATTGGCCCCATGTACAAGATGGACCAACCCGACACAATATTCCTTCATTCCCAAGTTGGGTTTTCCCAGCATCCATGCCTTGTAGTTGTAGGTAGATTCATCTGACCACCTCCATTTTCCATTCTGCATAGTAAAAAGAGCAGGAAAAAATGGCAACAGGTTCAAACCTGAAAAAAGCTTTGCTTTCAGATCTGTCTCCAAGGGCTTTGAAATGTTTGTTGGAAAAACCAAGAAAAGCATGGGACAGAGGGGAAAAAATGAGGAGATGCCTATGAAAAGACCACTGATGGAAAAGAGAAGACCAAGGAGCAGAAGAATAAGGGAAAATGAGAATGACATGGAGAAGCCGGTGTTTATGAATTAGGTTCCAGACTGCTTGGCAATCTAGCTTTCCTCAATCAGTGCCATACCTCTGGCACTACAGTAAGAATCAAGGAGTCTAAAGAAAGGGCCAGCCATCCTGGAGGCCTTACAGAGTGCTACCATTGACAGGGCCAGTTGATGGAATGGCAAAGTTTCAAGCATAGCTTTCAGGTGTACAAGCATCATTATTTCCTCTGAGCAGCCTTAGGCAGAAGCAGCATAACATGTGGGGAATTTAAAGTCCTTGCATCATCCTTCCTGAGGCAGAAATTGTACCTGGGAACTAGAGGACACAACAAAAAGGGAATTTGGCTTGGCTACCAAAATGAACCAAGGGAAGGGGGAATACAGGAATACTTCTGGAGAGCAGACTGAATAGCTTCTCCAAACTGAAGGGTGAGTTTCGTTCCCACATTTGAAGCCCCATTAAAAGTTTGATTAATGATATGTCTCCAAGAGCTTTGGAAGCTATATTTGGAAGCACAGATGGCCCAGGAAACTGTAAAAAAAAGTATTCAAGGGAAGATTTGTAGAATGATTATGTAATCCCCACTGGTTGGACTTTCTGGAGATTGCAGTCCCAACACATCTGGGATGCTTGTTGAAGATTGTTGAAGATTGTCTTATCTCTTGTAGGAAAATAAACATGAGATAGAAATTTGGTGCAGCTGTTTCACCAGAGAAATGATTACCCAGCGATGCTAACCCTACGCAGATGAGAAGGTGGACAGAGGTGAATGTCTCAAAGAAGAAAGAGAGTAGGCAATAGAGGAGAGGAAAGAGGATACTTAGAACAAGTATTTTGATACACAGTTTGCACCGAGAAAGCAAACTGGAAGAGTGATCCATCATGCAATGCTGGGCATGATACATATTCATTAGAAGGACAGGAAATGTTCATGTAAAGAACATGAAGAATACATAAACACATACCTGAACACAGAGAACAACAATGACGAGAAGACTGAAGAGGCTTGCCAGCAGCTTGAGCATCAAAACAAGGAACGGGTGACTCGGCTGCAGGAAATGAAGGGCAGTCTCAAGTCTTACAAGTCTTCCATCAATGCTTTGGAGACAAAAATAGCTCAAGTGGCAGAACAGCGGGATACCAATATGGAGGCCAGCAAGCAGCTGCAAGGCTGTACTGAGAAGAAGCTGAAGGAAGTTAGCCTGTAAGTGGAGGATAGGAGTCGTAATGATAGCAAGGTGGCTCCCATGGAATTCCCAAGGTGAAATGGTTTTGGATTGGGAAAGGATGAGCAAAAAGCCCGGCGCTGCCAAACATAAGGCAACTGAGCTTTCCGCATTCCAAGAGGGTCATAAAACATGTTTTCCCAAAAAGTTGATCCACAGATAAATCAGGGTGAAGGAAAACAATCATGGACGGTGGAATCTTTGGGCTATTAAGCATTCCTCTGAGTTTTACTCCCCATCCTATCAATCTCCATGTGGTCTGTACTTCAACTCCCATCCTCCCCAGCCAGCATGCCCAATGTAAGGATAGGGGAGAAATGTGTTTACTTTGCATCCATTTAAATGCCAGTATCTTCTATTTTCTTAACCTTTCAGTGAAGGTTACGTTTCCAGACAAGGGTAGATAGCGAAAAGTCATCATGCAAACTAAAAAACATTCTATTGGGAAAATCAGCTGCAAAAACACTAAGGCTGTGAATATTCAGGGTGAACCTGGAAAAAAAAAGATACCACTACTTTAATGAAGCACTTTTTTCAGGTTGTATGGAAGTCTACAACATACAGTGAAGGATTGTAGCAGCCACTATGTAGGACAGACAGGCAGAAGACTAGCAGAGCACATCCACAAACACCATCTAGCAGTCAGAAGACACAGTGAAAACCCCTTAATCTCACCACACATGGACAGACTCAACCAGAGTTTCAACTGGAAAACTGTGAGCATCCCAGACCAAGCTAAATCCAAAACCGCTTGGGAATTCAAAAGAGACAATAAAAAAACTAAGAAGAAAACAAAAAGACCGGAACACATCCTCTCCAGCAGTCTATACCCAGATAAGCAGAGATTAACACTGGACAATCAATCAAGGAACTATCAAGGAGACAAACAATCAAGCAGAAAATAATGCCCTAATCAAGGAAGTTCCACACCCCCACCAACACTGGCAGGGCAAGCTGCTGCATATACCTGTAAACAGGGAGCAAATCCTGCCCTTATTCGCACTGATATTACCTAGTTAGGTAATGAAAAATCTGCAAGCAAACAACCAAGCTCAGAAATAATGGGTCACTTTAATTAATAGCGAAGAAGTTTCATGGAGGAAGTTTCAAAGAAGTACACAAAGCATGCACAGCCCTAAAAGTATATCAAGAAAGGTGTGTGCAAAATTTTTTAGAAGTATCTGCAGATATGCATGCATTTCCATGCAGAAATATGTGTCTGTCTTTAAAACTATTTGCAGACTAATTCCAAATAGGACAGAACACATTTGGAGGACTACACAGTTGGGGAAGAGAGAAATAAAGTTTGCTCCTAAGGATCTAATAATGTGAGCCAGAAAAGCATGGAAGACTTACAGTAGAACATAGAGAGAAAAAATGAGATATCATTGAATGGAGTAAGAGAAAGGAGACCAAGGCATGACAAACAGTTCAACAAAAAGACAAGGACCTCTGAATTATCATGAAGATTCCATCCTTCATGGATGGAAGGAATTCTGAAGTTTTCCATAATCCCTCATTCCATGTCATCTCTCAGAAGGTGGTATCTCCTCGCCAACACTGACAGATCTGGTTAGTCCTTGGACAGGAGGCCAAAAAGGAATTACAGGGCTATAGACTAGACTGGGAGTAAAAAAAAAAAAAACATACTGGAAGACATTTTCACATTATTATCATCGTCATCTTCATCATCAAAGCTCCATTGATTGGACTCCATGGACTAATCAAGCTCAGCTCAAAGGAGACTATACTTTTAATTGCATGTCATCCAAAGTATAAAGCATTAGACAGAGGAGTGCTTATTTCCAGTTGAGGACATTGGCTGAACAGATTAATGATGGGCTTCTAGATACTTACATGTCTAATGTCATGCAATCCAATCCACACATTGCTGGGTTTAGTCTGGTAGGACATGATGTGATTAGCCACTACGAGAGACTCTGCCAGACAGAATGGATGCCAGGTGGGTCCCACGGTGATAACTCTGGCACTCAGTCTGGACAAAACAAGGAAGAAAAGGCTTTTAAGTGGTACTGTTCCTTTCTTCTGTATCTGGGTAGCCAGTGGATTAGCCTGCATCAATGCAACATGGATCATGTGGGGAAAAATGACCAATGGACTATGTGGAATTATGAAGTTTTTGGTTCCAATATCCCTCCTAAGCCAGAGACAATGTCACTCTGGCTCAAACTGAGCTGTTGAGCTTGCCCAACCCTTCTGCTTTCTGGCTTATCTTTGGACCACCAGTCCTGCTACATGATGAAAAAAGTCTCCCACTTCCTTGTCTGAAGTTTCATTTATTGGGAATGGTCATATATGGTGCAGGACCAACCTAACATTGGGCATAGTTTGGTAACTGCTTGAGGCAGTAGATATTGGAACATAAAGCTCTCTGGGCTTTCTCCTAAAAAGTTTCCACCCTACTGAGCTAGGTCTCCAGCCATAGTAAGGTTTATTTGTGATTACCCTTGACACTGTGCTGCATCCTCACAGCTGGTTTTCTGTTCCTGGATGTGGAGGGATATGTAGTTGTGTGGAACTATTGTCCAACGGTCTGCCTGGTTTGCTTTCACATAGGGCTACCTGAGGGACTGTCTCATCCTCATAACATTGACCCGCCCCACCAGATCAGGCAGAGAGGGCATGCTACGGACCCCATCAACAAAGGAATTTCATCTAGTGGGGTCCAAGAGGCGGGCCTTCTCTGCAGTGGCTCCCACCCTTTGGAATATCTTGCCCCCGGAGTTGAGACGGGTTTCCTTGCTTCCAGACTTCTGGAAGAAATTGAAGACCTGGTTCTGCCGCCTTGCTTGGGATGGGGAGGTAACAGCTCCACCTGGGTGTGGTTGGTGCCATAGCACCCTTATTGATCGGGATTCCATCTCCCCTTGGATTTAATATTGATTATCTTATTTATGTTTTTAAAACTGTGACTGAGGTTTAGACGTTTTTATTATCTTTTTTATTGTAAACCGCCCAGAGTCCCCCGTTGGGGGAGAGGGGCGGTAATATAAATCTAATTAAAAAATAAATAAATAAGGAGACAAGGGGAAAGCATCAGATAGCAACAAAATGATCTGGACCAAGCCAGGTGAGACAGACTAAATGCAAGCTTCTTCTTACCTCAGCTTCTTCCCATGTCTTCTTGGCCTCAAAATACCCATAGCAGTTGCCCTGGTACTGTAGCCACTTTCTGGCACAGGTGTCAGCACTAACTGTACAGGTGGAAGACAGAAAAACAGAAAGGATGGAGAGTGGGATCAGGAGGGGAAAAATCTACTACTCAACCAAGAACACAAAAGATCTTGCAACCTATATGTCTGTCTCATTTGTTCAAATCATTGGCCAATTTGGATCAGCAGCTTATATACTAATAGGCAAACAATCTTCTGAAAAAGTCTTTCTTGGTCCCAAGTGGAAAGATTAAGACTTGAACCTGAGCTTTTGGTATGCAAAACATCTCTTCCAAGCATCGCAAAATGTCACCCACCCACTCTGTGGTTACATGATCACATTTCGAGCACTTGGCAACCGCCTCTCATTTATGACTGGTTGCAGTGTCCCATGGTCACATGATTGTGTTTTGTGACATTTTTTGCCATTTTCCAGCAAAAAACTGCCACTGGGGAAGCTGGATTCACTTAATGACCTGTGATTCACTTAACAACCACTGTAAGAATAGTCATAAAATCAGGTCCAGTCATGTGGTGACTCAACTTACTACTGCAATGACTTACGATGGAAGTTCCAGGCCCAATTTGATCATAAGTCAAGGACTACCTGTAACTGAGAATCATTACCACAAAATGAAGATTTACGTTAGAGGAATAATGGACTCTGAGCAGTTCTCATTTGAAACCAGTTTGAGTAATACATTGTCATAGCCTCATTTGTTTGCTTCAATATAGAGACTGTCATACGGAGAGCAATATTATGGATTTGGGAATGAAGGGGACGGTGCTACCTAAAAATAATATTGTTTCCATACCCTACTCAAGTCTGCCAAATCTCTATGTATGCATGACGCTGTAATACATCACTGGCTGCTTTTCAGAAGAATCCTACATTGTAAAGTTATCTCCACCTTCTTGTTACTGAAGGGGTGGGCAATAGACAACTTGCAGAATTTTCTTCCTACAAACAATGAGGTCCCGATACAAGTTACTAATGTGTTCAAGTCAAGGAAAGCACGCCGTATTTTAGTGCTAAATAAGATTTGAAGTGCAGATTTGAAGGCGACCACTAGATGGCTTCAAGGAAATGCATACAATTCTCTTTCCTAGTGATCATGTGGATTTTTGCAGCTGAGATCTGGTAGCCCTAGTACCAAAAGAGTCTCCTAGCCCAGAAGCGTGGCTTCAGCTGTTTTGTTCTAACAGCAGTGAGGAACTTATGAGAGACTCACCTCCAGAGAAAGGGCTGGAAAGCAGAAAGCTGATCAGGAAGGCACTTAGATAAACAAGTGATCCCATTTGCTAAGCTCGCCTGTAAATACCAAACAGTGATGGAGCCAAGTGAGCAGCAGATCTTTAGGAGGAACATCCATACACAAATTCAAACTTGCTGTGTATTTTCCATGTTCAAGAGTTGATACTGCACAATTCCTTGCTCACAGGTTTTCAGCCAAGTAGATTATTAATTTTTATATAGGGCTCAAGCATTATATTAAGCTGTGGTTTATTTGAACCATGGCTTGATGATAAAGCCATAGCATCCTGGTTTACATCTCACATAATACCATGAATCTGGTAGCCATAACCTGATATTCCAGGGCTCTGTGGTGGCAGAAGTTTCCACAGTTTCTTAGCGAATGTATTTTTAAAGTAAGAGGAGAAAATCATTAAACATATGATGGGCGAATAATCATTAAGTAGGCTTGCATGAACATCTGACACTCCAGTTCAGTTCAGATAGGTTGGAAACATTGAATGCATTTGTCAGATTGAATGGGTCCATATACATCAAGTCAATTTAGATAATGTGGATGTTTTCCAAGGATGTGCATGTGTTTTAATGGTCCAAATCAAATCAAATTCAGAAGTTCAAATTAGATGGGTTTTTCTGAATCAGTCTGAACATTTGAATGGAATTGGACTCAATTTGCATATCCTTAATTTCATCTATTAAATTTAAATGGAAAACATATTAAAATCTATTTTTCCCCAAGCTTGACCTATCACTTTTTGAAAGGCTTCTGGCATACCACTCACTGGCCAAGTGTAGGCCTCTCCCTAGAAAATGTTTGTGCATCCTTGCCTAAACTATGATTTGCAGACCAAAGTGACTTGACTCCCACATTATGCAAAGTCAGAACTAAACAAACCACATTATGACTTAGTACGCTTGTGAACCCAGCCCATATCTCACTCTTAGGCTGGCAGGCTTCATTTTCAAGTTCCACAAGGCATGATACTGGGAAAATGTCCAGCGGTACTTCCAGCTTAGAATTTTACACCTTCACTAGTTGGTCAGTTACACTGTTTTTTTACAATCACTACAACACAAACCACCACATGTCGCCCTCAAGTCTGTAGCGTCTGAAAACTACATTTCCAAAAACCATAGACTCCTCTGTCCAGTAGAATAAGCTGGCTCTCAACACCATTTGTCTAAAGGGGGTACCTGAAACAAAGTATTATAAAATAAAGTGTTTTACCTCCAATGCTCCATTACCCCTCCCTCAAAGCCACCTTTTATGGAAACTCATTTTATTAATTAATGTATTGGATTTCTATCTAAGAAGGCCCACCCACAATTTGGATTCCCTCCCCCAAAAAAATACATCTCCTTTTGCAAATCTGTTTGTTCTATCATACAGGTGCTGCCCCCTTGCGTACACATTGTGCCATATCAGTTACATAAACAATTTCAGTTGCTGTCTGAAGATAGAGGAAGCTCATCATCGTCACCATCATGCTTATAGTTGTTATTGCTATCCTTGCGAAAAACTTTCCTAATGTTAAGCTCTTTCTCAGCTAGAAGACCTCCTGAACGATGCACAGAAGCTCGGAATTCAAAGAAAATCAGTGTTTCAGCACTGGTATATAATACAGTAAAAGCATATTTAAATGGCAACAATGGTACCGAAAGAAAAAACAACAGATCATTTAGGTCCTCACCTGAATCCTCCACTAGAAGTTGTGTTGTGGTCGCCTGCTGAATTTGATCTTAGATGTTCTGTTATATAGACCTCAGGAAGATGTGATGAAGTAACAGGGGTAACAGGTTTCAGGAAATACCCTGATATACTATTAACACCATTGCAAACCTGAAGGTCCAGCTACTAAATGTTATCACAAGCCCAAAGGTGAATGCCTCTGTCACAAATGACTTACAAGTGACCAATCTGAAGGATTCCCCTACCATTTTCAGACAGAGAACTTCCTCTCCTGAGGGATTCAAGGATCTTAGGTTGAACTTATCTACCACGAGAGAAACATTGTAGGAAACGGTCCACATTTATCAGGTACATCCAGCCTTTTCTTAGATGGGCAAAGGCGGCTTTGGGAGGAACTTGCCTGGACTTGTTTTAGTTTCGCTTTTGTAGCCTTCCAGCCCAGTTGCAGCCCAGTCCTCTCTGAGCACGTCTGAATGCACAGCTTGAAAATAGATTTTTGTGCTTTCTGTAAATAAATTTATTTTTATAGAAATGCCTGGTGTGTGATTTTTCTGATCTCTCGGGCCAAACGCTTTCCAGCACTCAGACACTTGCCAGAGCAGAGGCTCTCCTGGTGGCTGAGCACATCTCCACTTACCAACAAGAACTCAGTGACGTCTGGATTGGACTCCACGATGTCCATTGGGTGAGATCACTGACTTCACTCTGTTCCTAGTTACCACTACCGACAGTAGCGTAATGATTATTGACTTACCTAAATCCTGTAGATTCCTGCTCCATACGTTGCCACTAAAAAATTCAATACTTCCTAATCACAGACAAAAATTACTGGTCAGTCTTTAGACAAAGCTCTGATTCCTTTCACCACATTCCCTTTCCACAGACCAGGAATGGGACTGATGGATCCCCTTACAAATCCTGGATGAGCTACCAGCCAGACAACGATGGCAACAATGAGCACTGTGTGGAGCTGCGACAATCCACAGGTAAGCAAACTTTTCAGTGTCTGAGGATGACAAGGATGTCTTAGGGACACTCGAGGTCTCCAACTTCTCTCAGCCTATGGGAATCACAGGTCAGCCGGTCCATGTATCCGATCTGCAGCGGCAACCGGCTCCTTTCGGCTTTAAGCCCATCTCTGAGACACCCAGGGACTAAAAGACTTATGATATGACCGAAAGTTTAAAGGGTTTAATTCCATGAAATAACAGAGTAGAGTGCATTTTGCTTTAAAGAGCAGGGAGTTTAGTTTTAATGTTACATTGAATACCTTGTCATGGTTGCAGTTTTTTCTCCAATTTGAAATGATACAGATTTGAAATGGGTAGCTAACATTGTACCTAATCTTTTCTGAACATTATTTCAGGGAGAAAGTCTTTGGTCTAATTTTAGGAGGAAATGGGTGAACATCTTAATAGAGGGGCGTGGGAATCAATAGTTCAAAAGACAGAATTCAAACCAAACTCCCGTTTTCTTAACTTGTCCCTTTAGACACACAGACACACACACACACACACACACACACAAGTATATGTATATGTGTATGTATTCTGATTCCTCTGGACCACGCCCATTTGAGAAAGAAATAAAGGCCAAAAATAATAGCACTTTCCTTGTCATTTGTACTTTAGGCTTTCAGCTATGGAACGACAATCAGTGCAGCAAACTCAATGCCTACATCTGCAAACAGGAGCTCTGAGGATGCAGGACGCTTCTCCCTGGGCTCCCCAGGATGCCGCTGTGATGGACTGCCTTCCCACTAATCGCATCACCTCCTCACATTCCACAGAGATAAAGGTCTGTCCCATCCTCTTCAAAAGATCAGTTCACAAGGTCTCCTTTTTCTTCTGGACCTTCCCTCTGGCTTGCGCGCAGTGCAATATCAATAAAAATGTTCTGATGCAGATCTTTTCTGAAGTTGTCACTCTCGGTTCATTTATCCTCTCCCCGGTAACAATGTGCAAAGGAGGACAAGAAACCTCTTCTGCACCTTCCTCAGTCATGAAGGTGTACAATTAATGTGTGGTGGTCACTTATCATTTTTCGAACTCCCATCCAAATTCCATCTTCTGCCTGTCTACACTATTAAGAGCATGGGGGGTTGTTGGGTGGTGGTGGTTGGTTGTTTGCATTTGGAAGTCAGTGAGATGACCCACAAGCTTTGACAAGGGTTTGTTCTAGTTCAAGATTAATGTTTGCTAATTTAGTAGGTTATCTCCTACCTCTTCCCCATGATACTGTTAAACAAAAGACAGAATTGCCACCACCTACCATTTTTTTACCCTAAAAATGTTTCTAGTGCCAGATAAGCATTTAGAGAGCCTCTAAACGTGCTAGAGGCTGACTCTTTGGAGTGCACTGTACCAGCTTCCCATTTAATTTGTCTTAAATTAAAAGAATCTAACAAATCAAGTTAAGGTAAGATACAGAAGCTGGTAGACATCAGAGGAAGCTTCCATGACCATCTCATTGCCCACTTCTGCCTTGGTGGTTATTGTATTCCTTCTTTTTTCCCCTCTTTATCAGATAACAAATGGATTGTACAGTTAAGATCAAAAGAAAACTCTAGCCCATTGATTCCTTCAAGCAGGATATTCCAGGTAGAAAGCTGTGGTTGTCTAGAGTCAACTGTGGCATGAGGGACCTCAAATGAAGCTTTCATTATTACTTCTCCATATGATTCTAAGATGGAGCAGGCAGACGGAGGATTGGCCAGTTGACTGTGTGTCCCATTATCCCTGAGAGTAAGGTTGGCCTAGTGGTTAATGCATCAGGCTAGAAACCTGGAGACTGTGAGTTCTAGTACCACCAATACTCTTCCTGTCCTGTGTCTTCAAAGTCCAACTTTTGCTTCCATGGAGTGTCACAGAGAATACGATGGTTTGCACGATTATAATCTTTGTAGGTATAGACACATCATGGCATCTGAATATCAAATCAAATGAAATCAAATATTTATTACGGTCATAGACCAGCATAAGGACGGTGAGGTACAGTCAATTAAAAAACATAGAAGATACATCAGTCACTCTCATGTGTATGTGTGTGTGTGTGTGTGCGCGTTTGTGTGTGTGTGTGTGTGTATATATATATATATATATATATATATATATAGAGCTGTTAAGCTTTCCCACCACTTCTTCAATGAAGTCACAAATGTAGACTATTCAATATTTCTAAACCTAGAGCACATACTGTATTATGTTTGCTCAGAGGCTATTCCCTTTGTACGGGATGAGGCTAATTCACAAGTAAATCTGAACAATTTCCCTGCCTTTTTGACACCATTGCTAGTTTTCTTACCACGTCTTAATGCTGAAAAATGTACCAATGAAGGGAGAATGCATACAAGGTAATGGAAACTTGGAGGATGTCTTTACGAGATTATAATTGATTTTATCTCCAGCTCAGTTACCGAGAATCTCCCCCTGCCAACCAGGAGCATCCACGGGGGAATAAAAATGCAGAAGAGGCAGCCCCAATCATGCAGTCAAAGCCTTGCTCCGTTTTACATGTGTCACACAGATGATGCACATAAAAAAGGGACAGAGCTTTGATCTCATGCTTGCAGCCACCATCTTAACTATTTTGCCCCCCTCCCATGGACGCCCCTGTTGCCAGATGAAAGGAAGTGTGGCCACGCCTTCTTCTTGGAATGTGGGGTGCTCGAGGCAAAGCAGCCAAGCGGTGAGTCCCCCATTTCCCCGCTGCTCGGCCCCTTTCCATACCCCCACGTGCTTACCACCTCCAGCCACCCAGAGGGGGGCTCTGCAGGTCTTCCAGTAACCCAATTAAAGTCCTGTGGGGGCCACCCTGAAATCTGGGGGACACACTAGTGGCTCATGGTTCACAGATCGTTCGCCAGTGATGTACATGATCAGCATTTGAGTTCCATGTTCTACACTAGTGGGTGAAATGGCAGGAGACACACCTGAATCTAGATGCGTGGATTATACATCTTATTCATCTGGGCTGGTGAGAAAAGTTTCTTACCTCAGCTTCTTGCCAGGTCAGCTTATTATCAAAATACGCATAACAGTTGCCCTGGTTTTGCATCCATTGCCTGGCACAGGAGCTGGCCTCAGCTGCACAGAGACAAAAGGATCAATAGGGAGGAAATGGGCATTTAATGGGTACTTCTTACTGGCCTCCCTTAAAGAAAGAAAATCCCATTTGATCTATACAGATTGTGTGGAAATGTCTACGGACCACTATCACTCATCCAGTTTATTTGCTGTGAATACAAAGTAGATTTGGCTTCAGAGACTCACCTTCTAAGAAAGGATTGGCAATCAGGAGTCCAAGGAAGCAAAGGCTGAAATAGGTGACAAGTCCCATCTTCTGGTGGACCTTCAAGGAGGAAATACCCATAAGTTCAAGAGCGATGTTCATCTAATATTGCATTGCAGAAGAAGGAAAACTACAAGCTACATTTGGTTGGAAGAGATAAAGAAAAACTTCACAGAAATTTATTTTCTACTGCTACAAATTTAGCTCTCTTCAGCCACTCACCTTGTGATGGTCTTCTCCTGGATGGATACAACTGGTGGACAGGTGAGCTGGAGGCGTCTCAGATGCTCTCTTGCTTTCTGAGAGCCTGTTATATAGATCCCAGGCAGACATGGTGCAACACCAACAGGAAGTGCAGGTCCCCTTTCTTCAGTTTTGCATACTCAAGGTTAAGATGAAACAGGTGGAAAGCAACCCATTCTGCTTTCCTTCAAAGGGGAGGAAAGGGCAGTCTGCAGCCATTGACTGCAATGGGGGAAAATTATTGCAGAAAAAAATAACCTTTGGCAATGTCTCAGTCAGAAGGAATTAACAGTAATCATAAGCAAATCTTCACAAATGTGTTTCCCTCATTCCATTCCTTTTAAATTCCAGATTGCTGTTTGATTACTAACTGTTTTTCCTTTTTAAAAAATGCATTTTCTCTTCATAGAGGAAGTTAGCACACTGGGCAATATAATTCAGATGCTATGTTGTTTCTTTAAGTAATTTTATTTTAACTTTGTGATAATTGTTTTAATCTTTGCCATGTTCTTAAAATATGATTGCTTCCTTTGACAGTTTATGTGTGATTTTCTGGTTTAATTTATATTAATTTATAATTTTTAGGTGATGCTTCTGACATAATTTATATGAAGTTTGGATATTCAGTTGTGGGTTTTTTAATTGCACTTTTTCTCAAAGGCTATTAGCTACAAGACAACTACTTTCAGCTTAGAAATGAATAAATAATCCACTTTTTCCATTGACTTAATTCATTTTAGCTTTATTCTCTGTGGTTTCTGATTTGGTTTAGGCAGAGTTTGTATATTTACTTGTGTATTTATTGTTCGCTATTCTTAGAAATCTGTCCCATCAAGCAACTGATAAAATTTAGAAATCAATCAATAATAATCAATGAAAATATTATACAGTAGACTCTCAGTTAACCGGAACTCTAGCAACCAGCACAAAAATAGAACCAGAAAGAAACCGGTATCCTCAAGCAACCAGCAAAAAAAATCTGTATCTCTCTGCTGCCCTCTAGTGGGTATTAGGGTTTAATAGTAACTCTCAAGCAACCAGAAAAAAATCCTGGCACTCTCAAGCAACCAGCAAAAAAATCTGTATCTCTCTGCTGCCCTCTAGTGGGTATTAGGGTTTAATAGTAACTCTCAAGCAACCAGAAACTACATTCATCCGGCATCTACCAATCCCCACGGCTGCCTCTTAACTGAGAGTCTACTGTAGTAAATGACAATTCTAAGTATGCCATTTATCTGAAAAGTAGAGGTTAAACCCCAGTTTAAGGGCTGATTGTCCTAAAAGGAAACCCAAAATCATCTGAATATCATCAAGTGAATATCCAAAATCATTTGAAATATTGCAAAATATAATAACCCAGACAATAAATGTTGATCAATGCATT
Organism: Candoia aspera; assembly: GCF_035149785.1. NCBI lineage: Eukaryota > Metazoa > Chordata > Lepidosauria > Squamata > Candoiidae > Candoia > Candoia aspera. Next base: position 104,836,556 of record NC_086156.1, read on the forward strand.
TGCAGTTAGAATCACTTAGATAGCATATTATAACCTTGGAGGCATCAGCTCACAGAGACCACATCTGGAAAAGATCAGAGGGCTCTTATTAAGCATCTCCTGCCTTGCATCCTCAAGCAGTGGTGGCGGAAAATGAGAATGCTTGAAAAAACAAACACATTAAAATGATGGAGGAAACATCTCCAAAGAGTCTTAGCACCCTTACCTTTTCTGCTATCCCCCCTTTTTTTTTTAAGAAATGTAAGTTTGTGGAGTGGGGGGATGTATGAATCAAGTATAGCCATGGAGGATGAGTTGAACAGACTTCATTAAGAGTACTTCTAGTTTTTTCCTCTGGTGACATAAATGTCCCTAGTCTGAAAGGAGCAGCAGTTTTGCAAGACCAGAAACCAAAAAAATTAGGGCAGTCCCAAACCCCAAACAAACCTGGAGGTGCATGTGAGTGTTTTTCCTCCTTGAAATGAGATCTGAAGCTACAGTTGCAAAGAATGGGAAGGCACCTATTTCAATGTCACACTCTGATGACATTTTGACAACAGTCTTGCTGCTCGGGGGCAGCTTACCAATGGATTTCAGAGCATTCTCCCTCCTGGACAAATGATTGAGACAGACTGGTTGTGCTTAATCAGAAGAGCCTCATCAAATGTCTGCTGGTTGGCACATTAGTGCACAAGAGGACTGCAACACAAGGGTTGCAACATGGAGCTGCTCTCCTTGTCCTTCTCCTTCTCCTTCTCAACCAAAAAAATATCAAACCTCTGTCTGTCTGTCTGTCTGTCTGTCTATATTTATCTCTATCTATCTGTCCTTCTGAATTTCTCATCTACCCTCTGAGTGGCAAAAATAAAAACAAAAGTAAAAATGAGCGTGAGATGAGTGAGATTGAGAGTGAGGGAGGAGGAGAGAGAAAGGAATACAAATCCGATGCAAAACTAGACACCCTTAATGAATCTATATGCTGGGACCAAGGACGCACTGGAATAAAACAGATTAATTTTCAGAGTGTCAGCAAAGCATAACAAAGGAGCATTCCCCCCTTAAAAACACCCAAATTTTTAAAAAAATACATAAGAGGACCCCTCTTTAGAATATTTCTTTCCATGTATCTTCCATTTGGATATTTTCAAGGAAATGTTCTCTTAAAGTTTTCTTTTGGTATAATACTTGGGGTGATACAGGATAATAAATCTGTCAATTCACAGGATGTGTGGAAGTCATAATAGGATCTGTCATGAAACTAGAAAATGTGAATGTTAAGCTGGTAAAGTGCCAGTCAAAACTGATGGATTGATTATGTGCTATCAAGTTGTTGTTGACTCCTGGAGACCGCATAGGTAGATTTTCTCCATGATGATCTGTCCCTAACCTGGTCTTTCAGGTCTTCTAATGGTGCACCCATCACCTCTGTAAGTGAGTTCCTCCACCTTGCTGCTGGTCTTCCTCTTCTTCTCTTTCCTTCCATCTTTCCCAGCATCAGAGCCTTCTCCAGAAACTGGATCTTCTCATAATGTGTCCATACTAGGATAATTTGAGCCTGGTCATTTGTCCCTCCAGTGAGAACTCTGGGTTGAGCCAGCCTAAATAAATGGTTATTATTATAAGTAAATACTAAATAAGCAGAAAACAAATCTTGAGATGACCCTCTTCTTGTGGAATTACTTTATTAATCTAAAAACTGGCAACAAATACATATCCAAAATCCAAACTGAATTGGAAGCAGCCTAAAAAAGAGGCATCAGAAACCAGAGATCCACTAAATCTTTATCAAGCACAATTTAGTCTCAGAACTGTGAATGTCTTATCATGTTAGCTTCCTTTATGAAAATAATTTTGATTGTAATGGAAAGGCAACTATTTGGAATTTAAAATTAGATTAAGGAAAGGAGGAAGTGCTTGCATATTTGCTAGTAATATTATTTCCTTGCAATCAAGACACAGAGTCAAAGGGCTGTTTTTTCAATCAATCCTCCCCGCAGAAATCAAGGGCAGCACAATGCTTTTTCTGCAGTGCTGATGCTGGGGAGATGACCTTCTTTCTACCCCTTTCACCCAACATTGTGCAAAATTTGAAGATAGTGGATCAGGATTTCCTTAAAGCTCTTGACTCATCTTGGTATTGTGTCATGTCTGTCTGAAATCTATATAAGAGCAAGTGGCACCATCAGAGGAGCTTCCCACCAGGAGAAGAGCTTCATTGGGTGAACAGCTTAAGAGGTAGTTTATAACATTGAGCAAGATGGTTCCTGAAGGCTATAGCAAAAGGTTTTTAATGTATTTGAGACAAAACAATGGCTTCATGAAGAAGGACTTCTAGATACCAAGCAGGAATCCTAAAAATGTCTACTTCTTACAAGACCATTCTAAAGGTACAGCGTCCTATCCTTAGTCTTGTCCACAAACTGCTGTAAACTGCTTTGCTTGGTTTTACCTTAGTAAGATTTGTGAAATCAGCACTGACATTTCATAAAATATGGTTTATGATCTAGCAGTCTGTGTGAATCCAGCCTGGTTTATGCAATAAAACACAGTTTTAAACCATCATTGGTGTCTATTCCTTACCATAATGATGCCAAAATGACAAGATGGGCATTGTGACAACATGATACAAGCTCTGCCCTCTCATATTTACATCACAACATTAGATTCGAGTATGGAAATAATATCACACTCACTCAACAGGAAGATGTCCTTGAATCTGAGATGACCCCTCCCCAAAAAAGAAAATGGTGAATATGTAAAAGTGCCTCTCTTGTTCCTTCAGGACCCCAAAGTAACACTCATACATGCCAATGCATCCAAAGAGAGCTTCAGAGATGCACACTCCTAACGTAATTTTTCTTGGATTTGTTTAATTAAACCAAAATCTAAACATGAAGCTACACCAAAGCACCAGGCTCCAGTATTAATTTGGTTCCCCAGAATTCCGATGGGCCCCATCAGGACAGCAGACTATGTGGGGAAATAAGGATGGAACATTATCACAGCTTGACCCTTTGGTTGGCGGCGAGTCCACATGATGACAAGCAGGAGTGGTAGAAAGCATCCTCAGAAGCTAAAGGAATGGCACTTAAGTAACTTCACTACTTAGCTTCTGATAAATGGGTGTTTGGAGACTGGCCATACCCTTGTGGAAGCCAATTTGAGATCATTCAAACCCTCCTTTCACCCATGGTGGCCATTTGGTGACAGTGCCCATAATATGTTCTCAAACTTCCATATGTATTCACTGCCCCCCCCCAGATGTTTATAACTCTCCTCCAACCTGCTGTGCAGAAGAGAAAACATGGCCAGGTGTGGCTTCTTTCAGTCCCCAAACAGAAGTTACGCTTGCTCAGATGCCTTCTTCTCACCTGTTAAAAGTACCAGACACCCGGTTTCTTTGCTGTCCAAGCTTACCAGAATACTGTTTCATTGCATTAGAAATATTCTCTAGATGTACATGCCCAGCTTCCCTCTCTCAGCAACCTTGGCTGCAAAGGGTCTTCCTGGTCCCTAATGAATTTCCCATGGATCAGAAAGGTTTCGGGTATCCCACTTATCCCAGATATGAACAGCAGATGCTAGAAGAATATACAGGTTAGCCCTTGGGCATGATGCCAAACCACAAAGAGACCAAGCACATTTAACCAGATAAGGAAGGGTCCCTGTGCTCCTATGGCTTGTAGAACAGTGTCTTTCAAACTTGGCAAGTTTAAGATGGGTGGACTTCAACTCCCAGAATTCCCCAGCCAGCAAATTAGAGGTGCCTTCACATGCTGTTCCTCCGTGGGATATATTGCCCTCATCTGACAGCAATGCCCCTCTGGATTCTGCATTGGACAAACGGGACACACTTTGTGCAAAAGGATGTATGGACACAGGTGTGGCATCCAATTCAAAGCAAGGACCAAGTCACATCAGAGCATGTTAACCTCCCAGGATACTCCATTACAGATTTCAAGGTGGCTGTTTTAGAATAACGAAAATACGCCAGCTCAGCTGAGCAAGAGATTGCTGAACACCCAAACATCAGACTATTTCCGAAACTCTTAACAGACACAATGGGTTTCTAACACATTACAGTTGCAGGTGAATGAGAGATTTCTCAACTGTCTCGCGGGCACCCTGCACCTGCATAACCACCCTGTCTTCATCCCCACAACTCACGAAAGCTTATGCCTTTTAATAAAACGTGTCAGTCAGAAAAAGTGCTACCTGATTCCTGATTTTTATTCCCTGACTCTTACCTGGCCTATCATTAGTAACATACACCTCTGCACTGAAGAAGCTTGCTCTCTCAATATTCTCTCTTCAAGGTGTAGTTCGGACAGGAGTAAAGCTTTCTACCCTATGCATTCCTTAACCAATCGAATTTTTACCTCAGTTAAAATAAATATTTGTTAACATTCACTGGTAGCTAGGCTAAGCCCGTACTCTGTATCCCAGTCAGCAGTATCATGAGCAATTTTCTTTTTGAATGACACCTGCTGCTATTTAATGACTCAGTATCCTTTTAGCACTCAACATGTGCTCAGGAGCACATGGACTCACAAGACCTCTCACTCCAAAGACTTATGTAAAGACTCAATAACCTGCATTGCTTCCTTTTGTATTGTCCATCCTGAACTGTACATGTTCCATTATCATGACCTTTACTTCAAAGACTTGGACTTTCAGCCAAGGGGCAGCAACACTTAGCCATCATTCCAGGAGATGCTACCTACCTCCATATAAATGTGTTTGAATGATCGACTGATTATGCGCCATCAAGTCAGTCTCGACTCTTAGCAACCACATAGATGGATTTTCTTCATGACGACCTGTCCCTAACCTGGTCCTTCAGGTCTTCCTTTAAAAACAAGAGAAATGATTGAAGAATTTTACACAATAATAAAAGCAGTACCAATTTAAGAAAAAGAGTAAAGAAAAATAGTGAATAAATAAAAGAAAAGGAAAAAAAGTACAAAAGAAACGGCTTCTGATCTACGTTACAATAAATTTACTACTACTTTACAAATAAATTTATCATCTATGCTCCCTCTTTAAGGTTACATCGTGATTCCCTTCTTCCCATAGTTCTAATCTTTCTAATCACCAAATCCATAAATCCATAAAACACCAGTTCATTTTTTTTTCCATTTTCAGCCATCTATAAAAGGTTTCCAATCATTAATTAATGTACTCATTGTCCTCTCTCTAAACAAACAAGTCAAATTTGCCATCTGAAAATTCTGGCATCTTCACCAACCATTCTTCAGTTGTGGGTGTTTCAGAATCTTTCCATCTTTGGGCATATAATAGTCTCTCTGTAGGTCCTTCAGGCCTCCCAACGGTGCACCCATCGTCACTGTAACTGAGTCCACCCACCTTGCTGCTGGTCGTCCTCTTCTTCTCTTTCCTTCCACCTTTTCTAGCATTAGACCTTCTCCAGAGAGCTGGGTCTTCACTTAATGTGTCCGAAGTAGGATAATTTGAGCTTGGTCCTTTGTGCCTCAAGTGAGAACTCTGGGTTGATTTGTTTGATGATCATTTGTTTCTTTTCTTGGCTGATATAAATGCATAATAAAAACAATATCTAATAAAGGGCATCTACAGTATGAATTCTAAGGGACATGGTGGCACTGCAGGTTAAACCGCTGAGCTGCTGAGCTTGCTGATCGGAAGGTCGGTGGTTCGAATCCGCGTGACAGGGTGAGCTCCCGTTGCTAGTCCCAGCTCCTGCCAGCCTAGCAGTTCAAAAACACGCAAATGTGAGTAGATTAATAGGTACTACTTCGGCAGGCAGGTAACGGCGTTCCATGTAGTCATGCCGGCCACATGACCACAGAGGAAGTGTCTATGGACAAACGCCGGCTCTTCGGCTTTGAAACGGAGATGAGCACCGCCCCCTAGAGTCGGACACAGCTGGACTTAATGTCAAGGGAAACCTGTACCTTTACCAGAAGCAAAGCTTGCTTATATTTTAAGAGACAGCAATAAGTTGTTAATGTTGATTATACTTGAAGAGGAAGTTTCTTCTTCTATTTTTTTTCTTCCCTTTTTCTTTTCCTTTTCTTTTGCTCTTTCTCTGAACTTTTAAAAAATTTTAAGAAATAAAAAAAATTAATGTATTTCTGTATTATGTTGTTCAATTAGTTTTCCTTGTTTAATATAATCCTTAATAAAATTATTGGGGGGAAAAACAGAAGCAAAGCTTGCTTTCTGATAGTCTGTTTAAGATTCCACGCTAAAACATCTTGACACAGGGAGGAATCTCATCTGCCGCCAACAGAGATGTAAATGTTAGTTCATCCTCAAAAGTCCACAGATAATAATTATGTCTGAAGTGCTTTGGATAAGCACCCTTTTTTCCTACTTCTTACAGCAACATTTGGATTACACCAACTGCAGAAGCATATCGGAGGGGGAAAATGTGTCATTCTCCTCTGCCATCACCCACAATTGCATAGAACTCACCAGCTGTCATTTAACAAAAAGGGTTCTAGTCCTCATGCTGACACAGACACTTGGCAATGTGTGAAAGCCTCTGGCAATTTCTGGAGATTCGTTGCTACGCTTGGAAGCACTTCTGGCATTTCCTGTTGTTTTCTCCAACTTCCCTGCTGGAGACAATCACCCCAATCTCCCTCTGGACACTTGGCTTCCTTAATTGATATCCAGAGACGGTACCAGATGAGACAGGAGCATCTTAAGGCAAGGTGAGTTATAAGATTTGTCTGGATTGTTAAAAAAATGTAACTTGGTGACCCTAATATCCTTTTGTGACAAGGAAGAGCAAGGAGAATTAACATCCTTTCGCCATCTCATGCTCTTCCAAAGACCCTAAAATGTAGAAGGATTTTAAAGAAATAGTTGCAAACCCCTAGGGATTTTCCCTGCTTAACAGTGGATGTTTGATTAGGTTATTTGAGATTTCTTTAAGGAAAATAAAACAGTAAACAGATTTTCCAGAAGAAACTGTCAGCATCTTGGAACACTTATATGTAGTGTTACACTTACGTCTTATATGTAGATGCGGATGGAAAAAAGAAGGACTTATTTTCAGAAGTAAATGAGGAAAAGGAAAGAGAGAACAGCTGTGTTCTTACAATATGCTTAATCAAAGATAAAGGGTCAGGGGATCCATTCACACAACAATGTATTAAGCTTGGTTAGTGTTAACCTTGGGAAGATAAATGTATGGTCCCATTCACTCAATGGATTGAAGGCCTGATTATTCTTCTACCTATGAGCAGATTGCCTACAGACATAAGCTTTGTATGGACAAGTACAATGAAATATGGGACTCATTTATACAAAATACAGTGGGTGAAAGAAGAACGATAGTTATAGAAATGTATTAGAAATAAATATATATTCACCTGAAAAAATATTGGATATGTATATATAGAATTGTAACAGTATATTAAACTTTGGTTTTTTTCTGTTTTTTTTTCTTTTTTTTTCACTTTTTTAAAGCACTTTTTAAGCGTTGTTTCTTTCTTTTTTTTGAAGGTGTATGTATCTGCATTGCAATTATTTTTGTGTTTTACTTTTTAAAATTTTTCTTTATTTGTTATTATTTTAAAAGCAATAACAAACAAACAAACAAACAAACAAACCCTTGATTGGGTTTTCCTGGGCATAGTGTAAACTCAGCCATTAATCTATGGTACAATGTGTGAACTCAGAAGATGGGTTAATTCAGGGTTGTGTGAATACTGCCCATCTCCCTCAGTCCCTATATTGTCACCCATGATTACAGTTGTTCCTATGTCAGGCAATATCTGTATTTGTCTTCCCCTTTCTCAGAAATGAATGCCAGGTATTCTGTTGGTTTGTCACATGAGCTAGTAAAGCTAGGGACAACTTAACCCTGATTCATTCCTGGTTAAGGAGGAGGTGAAGGCAAGGTCATGGAGAAAAGGCAGAAAATGATGCTCCTGAGACGTATTTGTCCCACGTTGGGGCAAATGGGGACACAGCCTATGCTTTGACCTTTCTTGAGGATGCTATTTTGTTTTCGTACCTTGGGCATCCAACAACTTCTTTCTGTGCCCACCCAATTTCATTCCCTCTTCTTTTTCCTTTCTCTTGATCAGTTACGGAGGAAGACCAAGACAAGAATGGCTGAGAACAGCCTACGTCCTGGGCTAACCACAGTTCTCCTCCTGTTGATGGCTTGGTGGGCCACGACCAATGCCACAACTTTTGAGAAGTTCCTGAGGCAGCACGTGGATTACCCAATGACTGAAGCTCCAGATACCCAACGGTACTGCAACCTCTTGATGAAGCGTCGTCACCTGGCAACCAATAAATATTGCAAACACATCAATACCTTTGTCCACAAGGATGTCCCTCAGATCCAAGCTGTGTGTGGCCCGGCAGGGGAACCAACCACAGGAGACCTACGAGAAAGTAACATGAGCTTCCCCCTCACGGTGTGCAAACTTCAAAGGGGCTCGTGGGCTCCAGAGTGCAACTACATGGGGACCAGTGCTGTTGACAGGATTATTATCGCTTGTGAAGATGGCTACCCAGTTCACCTGGAGACAGAAGTCCCAGACTATTAGGAGCTGGAGGAGTTGTAAAATTAGGCCCAGAGAAACCAGTTCAGCCCTCTGCCTTCTCTCTCTTTTTCCTTCTACTGTTTCTTATAGTTGATGATTGATTATGAGCCATCGAGTTGTTTTTGACTCCTAGTGACCACTCATATAGGTTTTCTCCATGACGACCTCTCCCTAACCTGATCTTTCAAGTCTCCCAACGGTGCACGGATCATCATTCTTATAGTAGTTATGAAGAAGAAAATCTCAGTTTATTTTCTTTGTTTTTCTCTGTTTTTCTCTTGGAAATAAAAATCAACTGAATTTAATACTGGTGATCTTGTCTGCATGCTTTGGAGAGGTGTCTTGTTGATTAATAGTAGAGATTTTTTAAAATGCTAATGGGAACGAGTGGTTTCTGACTGTAAGAAAGATTTGATTCGATTTGCAAATGAAAAAGAATTCAGAAACATTAGTTGGTCCATCATCATCATCATCATCATCATCATCATCATTTCAATCTGCAATTAAAAAGTGAGTCAGTGATTTTTCCCTGGTGAGCAATTCCTGGAATTGTTGAAAGAATCCTTCTGTAATACCGCAGACCAAAGGGAAAGGGTCCTTCGAGAGAAAAAGGGTCCTTTAAGAGAAAATTTAAAAAACGGGCTCGTCCGGGATTTGAACCCGGGACCTCTCGCACCCTAAGCGAGAATCATACCCCTAGACCAACGAGCCTGCTTCAGTACCAAAGTCCCGCAGCGCTGTTTTTGAGCTTTAGAGCCACCTAGCGGCCAACGTGGCACAGGATTGACTTGCGGTTTTTAAAAAATCTGTCTGCAGATTTAAATCTTTGCATTTGTTCTTTTTCAAACAAAGGAGGAGGGAAGAGACATAAAACAAAATCTCAATCACATCTTACAAATCCAGGTGGGGTTTTTAACCACCTGCCCCTTTACTTTGAGTTCATCGCCTTTCAGCAGAAGGTATCTCTGGGCGCGCACCAAAAGCCTTTTCCTTCCATTTTTCGACGAACGCGGACGAAATGGGACGGATGAGTTTAATGCCCAACACCCGCTCCTTCTTTCACTGTGACTTTCTATTTTGCTTTGCAGTTCTGAAGCTCCGGGAACGTAAGGAATGGCTGGATTTCTCTTCTTTTTCTCCTTCCTGTCTTCCCCTCTCGCTTATTTAGTCCGAGTTCATTCCCCGTTTCTAATTTCCATGGAGAAAAGGGGAAAACCTGACATTTGGAGAAGGGAGGGAGGGAGGGGGATACGCTTGCTTTTTCATTTCTTGCAGCGCAGGGAAGAGTTTCATCAGGCACCATTTGCCAGAAACGAGCAGAGCGCAGAATTTCCTCTCGCGCTGGATGGTTTTGCAGTTGATGGTCGACTTTTTCCTGGCTCCTCAGTGAACAGTCAGACGACCCTCCCAACCCTCCCCGTTGCTGAAACAGAATGACGGGGGGGGGTGTCCCCAAAACGGGACTTTCAGGTTGGGGTGTTACTGCGGTGCCACTCCGCAGAGGCTGGAGGAGCCAGGCTCAGCTGCTCCACCAGGAGATGCCAGGGACGTTTACGATCCTCTCCAGCCACCTTCTTGCCTGCTATTTCCCCAAACCCTGCCAAGCAGAGCCAGCCTCAGGAGTCCCTGTCTCCTGCACCCCGCGGCCAGAATATGCACGGGTCTCGGTGCAAACCCTCGTTCTTCATTCTCTCTCTGAGGTATTTCTGGGTTCTCAGTTCCTTTGGCACCAAGTTCCCCCCTCAAAAAAGCCCCTCCGCGTTGCAACTTGCCCAGGCTGCAAACGCCAGCAGGACCTACTTCCGGTCTGGTGCATTTTGCACTGGGTCCCTCCCACCAATTCACTTCAAGAGCTTCGACAGTTTCCCACTCGGGAGTTTTTTTTCCTGCAGCCCGCGGCAAACCATGATCTGCCGAAGGAGCCTGCGGGAATTAACAACTCTCGAGGGGCTCCAAAGGACTTCAACGGTGGCTTAGTGTGTTATTGCCGGCACCAATATAACAAAGGCCCCAGCGAGATTTGAACTCGCGACCCCTGGTTTACAAGACCAGTGCTCTGCCCTCTGAGCTATGGAGCCCGGGTTAATGCCGGTCGTTCACTCAACAGCCTAGAAAACACCTATCCAAAACAAGATAGCGTCGTCGTCATCATCATCATCATCATCATCATCATCATCATCATCATCATCATCATCTCCTTTTTAATATTGAACTCAAGGCGCGGAACATAGCTAGCATAAATGTATTAACTGATTATTAAGCATTAATTAATTGTGAATCAATCAATTAAATGATTAAATTAAATTAAAATGTATTCAAGGAAGTTCAAGGTTTTCACTTAAATATTATTTCGAGGCCCTCGGTTAGTCATTTGCTCTTCACAAAATCCAAAGCAAAGAAGGAAGGATAAGAGTGAAATAACAAAGCGAGCTGATATAAAGTAAACCAAGCAACTTACACATCCATTTGGGAGGTTCTGTAGGTCCTTTCTCTGAATAGAAATGCTTTATTCTTATGTTTAGCCTAAAGCAAGTCTCTTTCGCTCGAAATATCTTACTATTTTTCAGTGTTGCAACCTTAATCTTATAAACGAGCAAAAAAAATCTTCCTCTTTCTCTCTGAATAAACTTATTGTCCCTTTGACTTTTAATAAATATTTTAAATATTGCAAAGAGTTTAAAAAGTAGGGCTCGTCCGGGATTTGAACCCGGGACCTCTCGCACCCAAAGCGAGAATCATACCCCTAGACCAACGAGCCAGCTGTGAACTATTCTTTCTGAGCTTACTTTGAACGTGGAGAACGGATGGTATCCCAATAATTTTGTTCAAGTTCAGAGCCTGAACTATTTTCTCGCCTTTGGGAGGAAAAAACTGCACTCGATTTTGTTCCTGTCAAGAATAGCATTTGAAATGCTTTTATAGGCTGCAGTTGAGAAGCTGAGAAAATTAAAAGTTGGATCCGGTTGGCTGAACACGGAGTTCCAAATCAAGAGCGTGCAAATATATCTACACTACGCTTACGCTACTGGTGCAGAAGATTTTTTTTTCTTAAAAAAAGAGACAAACCAGCAGATGGTCTCCGGCTCTGCAGCAATACATCAGGAAGACCGACAGCCTCGGCGGAAATCGTATTTTTAGGCAAATAAAAACTGACTCTACGCGACGTAATCCGAGAAAATAATGAAACAATCCGGGCTCTCTTGCAAGAGAGGAAGAAAGTGGGTTGCGACGCGCGGACTCGGCCCGCCCTCCGTGTCGTGCCAGCAGACTCCCAGACTTGGCTAGCCATCCGGGCACGCAGATGGGCAAATGCCTGGCTCCTCCGCTCAGCAGCGCCAAAGGCTCTTACCTGGCGTGGGCACTGACAGAGAGGAGTGCCAGCTAAGGATGCCCCGGGGCGCTTCCAGCCTCTCTTGCTTGTGCAAAGATGCAGAAGAAGGCTTGTGATCCTTCTGCGCCAGGAACGGGGGGAGACAAGGGGCGGGACGGGACGGGGAGCCCCCCTTTGGAGCAAGGGACCCTCTGCGCGGCTGGCGATCTTGCTGCGGGACGGGGCCGGGCGGGGCGGGAGGGAGAGGGGTACTTCGGGCACATTAAGCGAAGACCCAGCTCTCTGGAGAAGGTCTAATGCTGAGAAAGGTGGCCGTGCAAAGGGCTTCCCCGTCCAGGAAAGGGCATAATTGGCACATAAGATGCATCTGTGCAGAGGCCTTCCTATCCACGGTTGCGACCCACTCTTCAAATAGGCGCTATCATTCTAAGAGGACCTCCAGATGGTGCACCAGTTCCATTTGGTGAGCTGCTACCACATCCAGAACTAAATCTGGACAAGGTAACAATAATCTGAGTTATAAACAGCTATATGGATAATAACCAGGGACCTAGTGGCAAAAATGCAGCTCCTAAAGTTGGTTTTATTCTGCTTTAGTGGTCCTTATTCATCAGCACATGGCCATCGCATTTTTTTGAATTGCCTTCAAGGGCAGCCCGGTGTAAAGCAAATTACAGTAGTCCAGATAAAAGATGATGAGGGCAGGAATTACCATCCCCAGGGCTTACTGGTCCAGGGAACAGTAAGACAACCAGCAGAAATTAGGCAGGGGCTGTCCCTATGAGTCCATGAGAGACCCCAAATTGTGTACAGGTAGTCCTCAACCTATGACCATTTGTTTAATGACTGTTCAAAGTTACGCTGGTGCTGAAAAAAGTAATTTGCAACCAGTCTTCACACTTATGACCGTCGCAGTGTCCCCATGGTCACGTGATCAAAATTCAGGCGCTTGGCAACTAGCAAGTATTTACAGTGGTTGCAGCATCCCAGGGTCATGTGATCGTTATTTGCAACCTTCCCAGGGGGCTTCTGACAAGTAGAGTCAATGGGGGAACCAGATTTGCTTAACGACTGAGGTGATTCATTTAACGACTGCAGCCAAAAAATCATAAAATCGGATGCGACTCACTTAACAACTGTATCGCTTAATGATGGGAGTTCCAGTCCCAATTGTAGTCATAAGTTGAGGACTACCTGTACTTGTTTGTTCAAGCGTGGTGGCACCCTGTCCATAGTTAAGGATGGAACTATCCTGGAATCAGGAGACTTCTGCACAGCTAGGAACTCTGTCTTGTTGGGATTAATCCCGAGCCTGTCCTGTCCCACGCTGGGTCTCACAGCTTTCAGTCACGGGGTCTAGACTTCCATCGCACTGCCCATACAACCCAAGGTTGGAATTATTAACATATTGATAATATCTCACCCTCAACTGATAGAGGACTGTCCCTGTGGTTTCATGTAGATTTTTTTTAATTCAAACTTTATTAATGTTGATAAAATTAATAATTTTAATAAAATTAATTTATTAATTTTCAAAATATAGGTAAAAACTAGAAAGCATGAAACAAAAATCTACAAAGAAAAAAGTGTGAAAATACAAGAGAAACTACATAGAGGGTGACTTCAGACTTTCCGCAACGAAGATATACAGAAACCCAGTATCAATCTCTTGCTGCCGGTTAAACCAGAATAAACATTATTTCTATAAGTTGTTTCAATTTAGAACAAAACAAACTCGCCCAAAACAGTTTTCCTCCCCCCTCTTTTTTTTAAAAAGTCATATAGCAACCTCTTCCAACCTAGTCCCCCCCCAACAAAAACAATGCATAAATAATATCCCTCCTCACTTTCATTTTACTCCTTCCTGTCTACTCTAATAGAAAACTATACTAAAATACAGTAACATAAACTGTCTACATTTTAATACACATACAAAAAAGTAACTTTGTTAATATCCCTTTAGCAAACATAAGAATATCCAAAAAGAACCAGAAACATCAATCCAAATCCTTAAAAGACCATCCGAAGATATTTAGCCATTATCCCACTTCAAAGTAAACCAAAGCATTTATATATCACCACATTATACAGAGAGCTGTCCCCTTAAGTCTCCAATTTTTTCTATAGCCCTCTTCAAAAAGTCCAGATTTTCTTCAAAGATCATCCAACATTCAAAACCCAGTTCTCTTTCTTGATATTCCATCAACACAACGTATCCAAGTTCTCTTTTTAAATACAAGTCCTTCTCAAGATCAAATTTCTCCAGTTCAGTTCCCCATTGTCCTTTTAGCACCAAGATCTGAATCTCAATCTTCTTCCCTGAGGCAACATCTTTAAAATTGTTGTATTTTTCAACTTTATCCATCCCCCCCCCCCCCCAATTGCCGGCACAGTTTATTATTCACAAATTCTGAGAGATGTTCAAAGGCTTGAATAACTTCTTGGTAGAAATCACTGAAAATCTGTTTGAATTCCTCCATTTCTCCATTTCGGTAGATTATGGCGCCCTCTCGTGAGTGCAGGATATTGAAGAAATCCTCCAACTCATTTACAGATATATCTAATCGTGAAAAGTGAAAGCAGAGACAGTTTCCCAGTGGAAGTAGAAACAGAAAGATAAAGATTCAACGCCACGGATTCATCAAGTAAAGGAAATGGTCTATGATCCTCAAAATTCACTTTTTAAAAAAGCAGTATAAAAACAACTATTTAAACTCTCAACCGTACACTTTATATATGAAGAAAAAATCAAGTTTCAAAATTTTAAAAAAAGTTTAAAAATCCCAAAAATAATGCAGATCACCAAGAGACCCAGCATCTCTTTGCCGTAAAAAGTCTCTCTTTGGTTACACATAAAAAGAATAATAATTTTGATGTTTTAGAAAGGGGTGGTCAGTTTTAGAGTCCGATTTTGGCTTCAATGCGGCTTGGGAAAAGATGACGGCTCCACCTCCCAGCTGTTCACTCACTGACTGAATGTTAAACTCAATTTTGCGATCTTCTGGCTACGAGCAGCCATCCGGAGGACATATGGGGTGATTCCTGGGGTTCCCCTTAATCCAAAGAACACTTCAGGGGTCCAAGGAAGCCCTCCTGAGCTCAATAAAAATGCTGCGTTGTCAGGTCAGTCTGCGGAGCTCATGAAAAGAACCTATTCAAACTGCCATGATCCCCACCAGAAGCCAGTTTCATGTAGATATGGAAGAGAAATCTACTGGAATCTACTGAAGCGGGTGACCCTAACAAATTTAATGACATAAATAAATACATAAATAAGGAGA